>NC_079160.1:63984099-64284516 GCF_947563725.1 Argiope bruennichi
CCAAAATGTATATCTCCAATTAAAATATGCGTCGCTTTTTTTTTTTTTTTGCCCGTACTTTGCTTAAATGAAGCTTGATAGTCTTGATGAACTTAAATATATATAAAAAAAAAGCTTTTTAATTCCAGCGATCAGATAATTCATAAAAGTGTTTTTACCACACTGTTATTTAAAAATGTCTATTTAATTATTTCAACAAACGAAGTTAGAATGAATAGGAATATTAAACTGTGAAAGTTACTTGAAAAGAAAAACATTTTGAAAATGATCACATAAAATATAATTGCTCCGTTTGTTTTACCACCTTGTCAGTTTTTATAACTCCCTTTTCGTCGGAGCTTTTAGTATATAACGTGAAAAATTCCGCATATATAGTGGTGGGAATCTTCCTATACAGAAGTAGGTTCTCGCTTCCACACTGATAACACTGATACACTAATATGATATACTTAAAATACCTGAATAAACTACTAATTATAATTAAAATGTCTCATTAAAGCGATAATTATAATTAAAATGTCTGAATAAAATACTAATTGTAATTGGAATGTCTGAATAAAGCGTTAATTATAATTAAAATGGCTACAACGTGTCTCAATTTTGTTAGACATGGCAACTTCGATTAAATAATTATGATAAAACAAATATATTAAAGGCAGGTATACAAAACACTTCATGTGATTTCAGTTACACTTTATATTGAAATATGGTTAAAGTAAAATAAAATCATTTTTAGATGCAAAAATTTTAATCTTCTATAAATAGAATCAATAAATAAGAGGCCGGCTCTCTGGCCTTGGTGTAGCGCTTCTTCCTCGCAATCTTGGCATCCAAGGCTCGCGTCCTGATTCAGGTATGGTTGTTCTTCCCGATGTGTTCTATCTGTTCTATCTATGAGCCCACTTGAAAAAAGGGGTTGTGCAAGCAAGTGTGTGAGTGTTATCTTCATATGGGCTGGAAGTCGTACTTCGGTAATGGTATGTTAAGGGGTATTTACCCTCAGAAGGTACTGCAACGTCTTTCCGTGGTAACACGGACACGCCATTATCATCAATAAATAATTTAGAAATTCATACAATTATGTTCTTTATATATTGTTATTTATAAGGATTGGTAGATTGTGAGAAAAAAAAATCACAATTTTAGTTCGTGAAGTTGCAAAAATGATAATATAAATCGGAATTGGATTGGCGCAGTCGACAATTAATTCCCTTTTTCTTAAACTGAACATAAATGCATGAAAGGCATTTTTCTTATAATATGAATTTATTTTTATCTAGTTCTTTTAATTTGTTTACGATAAATACCTTCATTTAAATGCATTAATTGAAACAGAAATCAAACTAAATTTCTGAAGGTCTTTGTTTGAAATTCTTTTTTCAACTTTTTTCAATTTTAATATTTCCTTCTTTGAACTTTTGTGTTAAAAATATGATTATATGTCCGCAACATTATATTGAAATATGGTCTCACTGTAACATATATATTAATATAAATGAATTCAGTAGTGGATTCTGCAATGTTTCTTTAAATAATTTTTCTCCTCAGATTTTTCATTTTGAAGATTTATTGAAAAACACTTTACTGATTTTAAGATTTTAATTTAACTTAAAAAAATATACAGAAATATTTAACTTCGAAAAATATATTTGTAAAGATAAGATTTTCTAATCGATTTTTGATTCAATTCCTGATGTTCTAGAACTTAGAAATATTACTAATTTCTTTGTTACAGATGTAATACACTGTTTTATCATTCTCAGGATTTAATCATGACTTAATAAGTAAATTGAATTAAATTTTGGTTCTAATAAAATAAAGTTACATATTAGTAAAATAATTTTAGGCATTTGCTATTTATGGTGAAAATGAATTTAGATAAGCAGCCAAGTGCCATAAAGTCTTAGTGTTATAAAAAGCGAAGTCACAGTGTAAAATATGTAACATTGATCTACTTTCAAATTGCATTTTGCTGTTTATAGCGGGATAATTCTCTTTTTATTACTCATATAATCTTCAACATTTTATAAAGAAAATGTTTAGACTTTAGAATTCAGAGAAGGAAGAAGTTTCAATAAAAGAAATGTGCTTTATTTTTTTCATTACAATGCTGCTGCAGAAATCAGAAACAATCTATACAATTTGAGCCTTGAAATCAGAGTAAAGGTGACTTTATTATCACCGAGACAGAAACTTCAGGCGAAAAGGTTTTGCACTTCGAATAACGATATTTGGGTAGATAATCATTTTCCCTCTTTTGTCCAGGAACTTGACACGGAAGTACCTTGAAATATTCGATAGAATTATTTTCATTTTCATCATTGCGAATTTTTGTCCAATAAGTAAAAAATCCGCATGTAATGTATATTATAAAAATATTATTAAAATAAATAACAATCGCTTAATACATTATTTTAAATCTTTTGCATGAAATATGTTTCATTAAGCAAATCTATGGTTATTGAATCAAAAGAGTTAATTTACACTTGGTAAAAGATTTGTATTTTAAATTGATTGCTCAAAAAGTTGTTTCGATTTGGTCATATAAACGGAAACAAAATTTCATTTTGAAAATAATTGCCTTATAAATTGATAACTATAATTAAAAATATATTCAAACTTAAGTCAAATAATTTAATTTTTATTAATTGAAATCCACAATAAACATATGACTGTAGAGAAAAACTTTTGTAAATTCATGTCATTGCTTTATCTATGAATTCAGAAGTCTTATCAATGAAAATTCTTCAGCATTTCTTTTAACAGTTTAAGCAAAATTCACTACATTTGATAAAATCAGGAAACTACTTAAATGCATAAATGAATTTTATTTTTTAGTTCTGTACACATAAAATACTGTATGAGACTATTAGGTATTATCATAGTTTCCATAATTCATAACTTTAAAGTGAGCTAAAGGATTAAAAATACATTTCCTATTCAATATGTATAATTAAAAGGTTTTGTTTGTCAGGCATTTTGAAATCAGAGTTGTTTATTTTAAAACGATTCCATTGAGGATTTCGTTGTGCTCGTTGGTATCGTTGTGCTCAGGCCTATGGTGCATACTTTGAATAAAGTCCTGATTTATACCCACAGTGTCGTCTCATACCTTTTCATTTGAACACCCCTTGTAGATTATACGTTAGGTATCTGTGTGAATTTTTCATTATGAAACATTTGCTTTTATGAGAAGCATTACCCATTTTTTACGTCTGGTTTCTACTTTAATATATATAGAGAGTGCCAACTGCATTTGAAAATTAAATACATAATCAAGAAATTGTGATATCAATGTGCAATTTTCAATTAATTACCTTCTACAGTAGATTTTTTTTCTTTGCCATTAAGAGTTACTGAATTTTTTTGCGATTAGTTGATGCAAAATATATAACATTAGCTTAGTAAGATTTGTTTCCGATCCGTGATTGCATGACGATTCCAACCAAAAGGACGAACTGCGTAAAATGGTATTAAAATTAAACTTTCTATTATTGCGAACTTATTTATTTATCGTATAACCAATGAAAATGTATCATTACTTCAAACGTATTTTATATGCAAAGATTGAAAACAGTAAATACTACTAATAATAAAGATGAACGTGTGTGCGCCTCTTGGCGTTCTACCTGCCACACTGTTTGACCTGCAGCTACCATATTGGCACCATACATATATAACCTAGATGGTTGGAGTAAGCACTACGAAGTGATTTCTTCAATGTTTAATATTAAAATAGAATTTTCATTAATTAAAGATTAAGATGAATTTCAATATTTCTCCGCGGTAGTTACCAAAAATTTATTATTCAAAAATAAATTTCACAGTTACAAAATAAGCAAAAAATACATTTTTAATGCTAATAATTATTAACTATTTTCCAGAATTTCATCAATTTTTTAAATTGGTGAAAATAAATACTTTAAAAAAGTATTTTCAGACTGTTTTTATTTTTTTCATCATTTATTTAATCATTTTAATTCATTTCTTCCTTGGTTGGAAGCTAAAAAGAAAAAGCATTCTATTAATTTTTTGTGTTGTTTACAAAACCAATAAATAAAAGAATTTACAACACAGCAGAAATTATAAGATAACGCCATTATAGAATAATAGAATCAAAATTGAACTGCGTTTTCAAATAAAGTAATATAAAAACTAACTTACCTATTTTCGACTTTAAATTGATTAATTTAATGAGTATGCTGAAATCATTATAATACAAAAAATTTTTATACTGAAAAAAACACCATCAATTATTTTTGAAGAGACCAAATTTGAATGTTGAGAATTGTTTTAAATATGAACAATGAAACAATAAAACATTAAAGATAAATCTTGATTTCCAATACGACAGTTAATGTTTCCTCTAAAATACCTTCAATAAGAATGACATTAAGTTCAATAAACATGGCATGAAAAACAATTTCAATTATACAGATATTCTTTTTTATTCAAGATATATGAGTAGAGGAGTTCAAGGGCGAGTATAACAATATAACAAGCTAGTTTACTTCAAATATGCTGTTAACGAAACAAGTGAGAGACTGTATCATATGGTACACTTTTTTCCTTCATTTACGAAAAAGCAATGAAGCTTATCTTCTTATTTAGACGGAACGAGGGGGCCTGGTAGTAAGGTATCGGCTTTGGAACAGGAGCGCTTCAGGTTCTAGACACGATTCCATCGAAAATTGTCATGTAAGCAGGGGCAGTGCAAGTTAAATCCTTGAGGGTAAATGTCATCTCGATTGTGTGGTGTGGAAGTTTAGAGAATGTAGTGCCAGCTCAGGTGTTGTCCTTATCATTTGAATGCAGCTCAAAATTTTTAGCTCCGTTCTAAAAGAGCTGTAGTGCTGCTTAAGAAAACGGATGTTAATATAACTTGACTAATCGTAATCAGATTTGCTGGTCATTGTGGCCTTATGGTAATGTTCTGGTGTCTCTGCCAAGGGTGAAAAAAGATTCTTCCGAAGAACAAGTCTACGTCATATATGCTAAATCTGTCTATCAAAGTCAAAGGTCTTCTCTCTGGTGTGGCTCGGGAATTTCGGGATGGGGTGCTTGATTTAATGCTACTGTACTAAATGCGATCTAACGTTACTGTACTACTGGCTGTTTATGTATGTAATCTGCTCCAACTTACTGACGGAAATGTAGTTTCAAAAGGAGATGCTAACATAAATGTAAAGACCTAAGCTAACGCAAATGTAAATTTTCAAAATTTAAAATTTTAATTTTAATTGTAAATTTTCAAATCCTTTTCCCATACGTTTCCCCTATTATATGTTTTTCCTAAATATTTTCTCCCCGCCTCCTCTTTCTTTTATTTTCAATTCCTATTAATCACGTCATTATATTTTTTTGCTACTGTTTGGGACTTGGATCAATTAGAATAGGAAATTTTAATATCTATAGAGTTTGATCAGATTTTTGAAAGCGCATTGTAATATTTAGAGTAGAAAGCTTCTCTACATGGATCAAAAACATAAATCAAGATAAATCTCTCTAGTCGTAATACGTCGCAACTTGTCCCGTTGCATAGTTTTAGGCATATTTGTTAATACCATTATCATCAACAACAAAAAAATTAAAGCAGCTTTTTAAAATTTAATGCATAAACAAAAAAAAACTTTTTCTAAAGGTCTTATATTCTGTTTTAAACCAAAATTCATGAAAACCTTTTTTCTCTGTCTATTATCTAAAAGGGAAAACGTGTTTACATCTTCACATTTCGACAGTATATAGTCTGTGCTGACGGAACATCGCTCAAAGGCTTACACACACATTTCAGAAGAAGGGACTATACATTCTAAGCTTTTTTCTGGATAAAAGCGTTTTGTGAAATTGGAGTACTTTTGAAAATTCATTCAATGAAAAAAAATTATACTAGTTATTTTACATGATCGTCAAATTACATCGATGTTATATGCTTTGAAATTTGGTGAAAATAAATATTATCACAGAAAAAGTGTAGAACATGAAAAGTAAAATTATTTGTTATTCGAGACCAATATGGGGAGTTAAGTCTCAGATAAGGAAAGAGATTTATAAAAAGGGCCTCGAATAAATAATGTTGTATGGTGTTAAAATTTGGTTAAAATCAAGTATGAGAATCAAGAAAAGGCGTAGAAAAATGCAAAAAAGTCTAATTTAAACCTTTCAAGGATATATGGATCAGTCTCAACAGAAGAAATCCAGGTATTAGCCGGTTATTCAGTAACTCATATTGTAAAAGTGGAAGTAGTAGAATTTGATCTTTTCATTAGAAGAATTATGATATTAGATTATGATATCATTAGAATAATATTCACTGAAATAGATGACGGAGACATGGGCTATAATGACTTGTCATTTTCTGAGAGTAATTAGCCTCAGAGTAATAACCTATCATAATTCAGAGTAACTAGCCTCCCTTTTTGGTCAAATATCAATATTTTTTGGACAATAAATGTCTTTGCTAATAATAAAGACAAAAAATCTTCAGTGATGATTAAAAATTATTTTATAAGATCGGATAGGCTTCTGTATGTTTTAATGAAAACGTTGCAATATTTTGAGAAATATTTATAAAGTTCAATAATAATGCCAGTTCTATGGCAGATGCATTAACTATTTTGAAAGCAACTAACAAAATGGAAGATTATTTACAAGAATTTACCTTCATATCTGACCTGGCTTTGTACTCTTGGCACTTGAATCGACAACAAAAAGGATTATCCAATCATTGTTAAATAAAAATAATGTTAAAATATAAACTAAATATAAAACTTCATTGAGTTAAGACCGATGCTAGTAGAATGGATATGCAGATAGATTCTCTAGCCAAAAAAGGTAACTGAAAGAGAAATAATATATTTTTATCTGAAAATTCCTTCAGTCTGTCCTGTCATTAATGACTTGAAATAAACTTAAATTTAAAAAATGACTAAAAAATGTCAAAATAGATGTCGTTTATCTAATAAATCAAGTTTTTCTTTTGGTTTGACATCTTCAGTGAAATCGAAAAGATATTCTAAGAAAGCTTTTATATAAATCAAATTTTAACTACTCGTGGTTGTTTCCCGACATATCAAAGTAGGGTTTTTTTTTCTGAAAACCGAGATTGTGGTAGTAATAAGAAAATAAGGGACATTTGTTTATGGATGGTCAAAGTACAGACTGATATGGAAAAAAAAACATTGCTTTCGAATAGTTATAAAACAAACGTAATTTTGGAACTTGTTCAATATAAATCTGTAAAAATCAGAATAAAGATTATTTGACAAAATATACACTTTTAAATAATAATACATGCAGAGATTTTGAGCAGTATTATGTTTTGCCAAATATGCTATTTATTAATTGTACATATTTTACTTGTTATATTCATTAATTATCTGTAATTTATACTGTTACCTTATATTTTACTTTTATTACATGATTCATTTTACAGTTACTTATAATTTCCTCTTTTTAATTATATTTTCCACTTTTTAATTATATTTTCCCTTTTTTAATTATATGTATCTCTTTTTTCTTATATTTTAAAGATATACCTTTAATTACCTTATATTATGTTTTGTTATCTTGCACATTTCTATTACCATTTTTTTTTCTATTTAAAAATTGTGCTATACTTAATATACTTTATATTTTCAAAATTCTATTATAAAGGTCAATTTCGCTGTTTCTAAATTCTATTTGATTATATGTAAATTTTATATTATATTTTATCGCTTGTGTTGAAAATAAAGTATGGCAATTATGGAAGCTTCTGCTGTTATCTGTTTTACTTGTTATATCTTTGCGGGTTGTTGTCTAGCAATTTGCAAATTTGTTGCATATCCGCTTTGGATTGTTTGGGCTTCTCTATCTTAGATGTATTATCTGATATGCTTTCGAAGATAGATACTATAAAGTCATTTCAACTATCTAGTTGTAAACTCAGCCGTCTCTAGGAAAATAGATAATAAGCGACGATGTGAATTAAGTTAAAAACGTAGTTATACCAGACCGCATACATAAGGAAAAAAAATCTGCTTGCGTAACATTTATATCGTTATTCAGGAAAAGTTTAAGACTCTTTGCAATTACTGATATTTTCAAACAATGAATAAGAAATCAATACATGCATTTAAGTACATGAAACTTATTGCTTGACATTTTTTACACTTTGGTTGAAGTTCTACGAGCAACTAAGAGAGAAAATCGGAATAAAAAAGGGGTTATATACGCGGCCGCAACGAAACCCAGTCCTTCACAGCGTTCCTGAGTTCACCGTCCAAGATCCGCTACTTGTTGAATTCCTCGAGTACAGAAGAACCATTAACTCCGATGTGTACTGTGAGAAAATCCGAAGACTGCGCAGGTCCATCAAGAAGTAAAGACCAGGCCTACGCACGGAGGTTGCCGTTCTTCTCCACGATAACACACGTCCACACGTCTCCAGGGTCCCTAACGCGGAACTGACCAAGTTCAAGTGGGAACAGCTCGACATTGCCTTACGGCATGGACATGTCGCCCTGCGATTTTCATGTATTTGTTCCCCTGAAAAACACATGACAGGGAATCGCTTCATCTCGGACTGCGAACGCAAGGACTCTGTGAAGGACTGGGTCTCGTCACTGCCACAAGAATACTCGGAACAAGGGATCCTTCGACTCGTTAATCAATGGGATCGTTGTGCTCAGGCCTATGGTGCATACTTTTAATAAAGTCCTGATTTATACCCGCATTGTCGTTTTGTACCTTTTCATTTGTACACCCCCTGCAGAATATAAATTAAGTATCTGTGTGAATTGTTCATTTTGAAACTGTCCTTTTTATTAGAAACATTACCCTTTTTTTTACGTCTTGTTTCTACTTTAATGTATATGAGAGTGCCAAGTGCATTTAAAAATTAAATTAATAATCAAGAAATCGTGATATCAATATGCGATTTTCAATCGATTGCATTATGCCGTAATTTTTTTTTTTTTTTTTGCCATTAAGAGTTACTGAATTAATTTGCGATTAGTCGACGCAAAATATATAACATTAGCTTAGTTAGATTAGTTTCTGATCCGTGATTGCATGACGATTGAAACCAAAAGGACGCACTGCGTCCGTTGGAATTAAATTTAATTTTTATATTATTGCGAACTTGTTTTTTGATCGTATACGCCAATGAAAATTTATTATTACTTCAAAAGTATTTTATATGCAAAGACTGAAAACAGTAATTATTACTAATAATAAAGATGAACGCGTGTGCGCCTCTTGGAGTTCTACTTGCCACACTGTTTGACCTGCAGCTACCATATTGGTCACATACATATATAACCTAGAGGGCTGGAGTAGGCACAACGAAATGATTGATTTAATGTTTCATGTTAGAATAGAATTTTCATTAATCAAAGATTAAGATGAACTTCGAAATTTCTCCGCGATAGTTACCAAAAATTTATTGTTCAAAAATAAATTTCGCAGAGTTACAAAATTAGCAAAAAATGCCTTTTTAATGATAAAAATTATTAACTATTTCATCAATTTTTTAAATTGGTGAAAACAAATATTTAAATAAATATTTTCAGATTGTTTTCATTTTTTTCATCATATATTCCATTATTTTAATTCTTTTCGCCCTTTGTTGGAAGCTTAAAAAAAAAAAAAATCTATTTAATTTTTGTGCTGTTTCCAAAACCAATAAATAAATGAATTTTTAACACCACGGAAATTAGAAGATAAATGAACTGGATATTTACGTTTTAGATTTCATTATACTGACATTGGACTGATCTGCACTAAAAAGAGCAATGTACAAAATGTACAGAACATAATGTTACGGAATTTCCGGGGTTCGTTTGGATAGTGGAAGTTATATGGTGTGGAGAACGCTCAATCAGCAGGCGGCAGTAGAAAAAGAAACAACGACGTTTATTTACACGAAGACACACAGGACAGCACAAAGACGACAACTATATACAGCATAGAAGACGATTCTCTTCAGCCGAGACGTGCAGCATACAACAAAACTCTACTTCAGACAGTAGCGCACATCTTGGTTCAGCACTAGCTTGTCTCCGTCGCTGCTCTGCTAATCTCTGGAAGATTCCTTTTTCTCCGTCGATTCCGACTACTCTCCTCATGCGATTCCGACTACTCTTCTCTGTCGCTTCCGACTACTCTTCACCGTCGATCCCGACTAATTTTTACTGTCGATTCCGACTACTCTCCTCTGTCGCTTCCGACTACTCTACTCTGTCGCTTCCGACTACTCTGCTACTCTGTCGACTCCGACTACTCTGTCGTTTCCGATTACGACTTCTCTGGCAGCTGCGGCATCCTCCTTTTATAGGTCTCAGGAGGCGGGGCAAGAAGCCTCTCAACCAATCATTAACGTTCGAGGCGTATCTCGGTTCCTAATGGAAGGATCGGGAAAATTCTCGATGTTTCGGGTATAATCTATTTTGGCGCCAAATTCGTCACCAAATGGTCGCCAAGTTTGTCGCCAAGCTCTGGGACCTCCTAGGGAACCAACTATGCTGGGAAGCCGCATCACATATTCGTAACATTATGTGAAGCAATGCAAGTAAAACTGATTTAAGGCATGATAATTTCGGTTGAATGTTGTATATGAAATTGTGTCTAAATGATTTCACTGAAATCCCCTGTGAACAGCTGATCGTCACAGGCAACAAGTTGCAGAATTTGTCGAGAAGTGTTTGGAAAAGCAGAAGAATGAATTTAAAAGGGTTTTCATGTGAGAATATTTAAGGTATCCGACTGGGTTCAGAACTTTTTTTCTAAATATGCTTCAAATTTTAGTTTTTATTCTATGTTTAGTTTAAATATGTAACAGAATAATGAAAAATATTAAAAAAATATTTTAATAATTTTAATTTTGAAAAATATAGATAATTGTTGAGAAAAAAAATAATAACTGTTCCGCCAACAGTCATAGAGAAAAAAATTACAAGCAGATGTTAGAAGTATTTTAGGAGAACATTGTAATAACGAATATGCATGCTTTGAACTAAAATATTTTGAATATATTGAATATATGTTGAGATATTGCTAAAACAATTATATAAATAAGAATTTTTTGAAAAAAATGTGCTCAATTTGTCTATAACTGTAAAATGTCTAAAACAGCATTTATATCTTAGTTTTTAGTTCAGAGCATTAAGAATAATGTATAAAACAATTTTACAAAATTTCATAAGAATATATTCAGAACATTTTGAGATATCGTGTTTACGGTAATCAATAAAGTGCAAAAATTGAATTCTTCAGAAAATGCTTTTACAGTATATATTTTGAAAAAAAGCTAAATTATTATTTTTAAATATGTCTTAAACTCTCCTGATTTATAAGTTGGACCTTCCTTTATATCATCCTTTACAGAGTTACTCTTTCTAGCTGCTCTTATTTTTTTTTCTGAACATTTTTATTGACGCTGAGGAATGTCGCTTCGAATCAGTTATTCTGTTATCATCAATGTTGATGAAGCCTTTCACTTGTTCTGGTTCAATAGGTACACATAATTTTTCAAAAACTGGTAATTGGTCCAGAATTGTAAATTAAAACAGCAATATAAGTGTCTAAACGAAGAGTTTGCAATTCAAAAACTGTTCCTTTTTGCACGAAATTCCACAATACACCGTTAAAACTTTCATTACAGTTCTGTGTTTTTCCAAGCAGGCATTTCTGCAATAATTTTTGGTCACACAGTACCATATATGCTACTTTTATTTTATTTATAATGGTAGATGATAGGCTTGATTTCTTTTCCTGAAGTTTTATCCCTGAAAGTGTGTCTCTTTGAAACTTACAAAAACTATCTGGTCCTTCAAGGCACTGACAACTATTTCAGAGTCACTACTGTGATTTTCCTGTCCTAAATTTTCGCCACTCAAATCTGTGTCATATTCAGGAAATTGTAGATCATCTTCAATATCTTCACTATCAGAATCATCATTCAAAATTTTCATTAGGTAATCCACCATTTCTTCGTTATCTTTAAAATATTGTTTTCCTTTAGACATTATTTTACCTCAAATGCCATTCAAAATACTAACAATTTCACTTAGAAAGATTATGTCGAAAAAGAATTTCACAAGCAGGCGCTCGTTGCATAAAGTACAACATCGCATGTTTACAGCTAAAAATGACAGGTGCAGCTGATTGCGCAATCAGAAATGCAAATAACTTTCAGGAAATGTGAAGGAAGATTCAATAAACAAATACGCATGGTGATCAACGCCCTCTATTGCCAGAATTATGTTTTAAAGAAAAAACAACCAACTGTTGTACTTTTTACAACGGCGTGCCCGGCGGAAGGTTAAAGGAACAAAATCAATCTCAATAAAGAAAAAAATTATCCGCAATTGTAAGTAAAACTTTTTTTCCCTGGAAACTATTGCATGCATTTAGCAAGGAATTGAATATAGTATTTGTTTTAAATACCAAACCAAACGTGCTTTGAAAATGGAATAATCATTATGTTTATAACAAAATTTGGTGAAAATATAAAACCATTCTGAATAAAATTTTTCAAATTTAGTATAATAAGTAAACCACAGAATCAATAATTATAGGTTTTCACACTAACTTAACTATACTTACTTTACTCTATACTAAAAATAAAACATTTTGTAAAATACTGGATATTACATCATGAAATTTTTTTTATTAAGCATGGCATTATTAAAATTTATCCAATCAGAAATAAGCGGAAAAAAAGTTACCAGATTTTTAAAAAAAGATTATAAATACTATACTACAAAATTTTTCCGAATTTAAGAAAAAAAAAAAGTAATGCATTAGTAACTAAATTTTAAAATATTTTTTTAGAAAAAAATGAAAACAAAAAATGTTTAATGGTTTTGTTAGTTTATTTCTGTATTGTTCTGCAGTTTTTTATGTCATTTGTCATTCATATTATTTACATTTCAGAAGCCAATGTGTACGTTCTGTATTTTCTTTAATTTTCTCTTGCATATAAATGTATAAACATTTTTGAAGTATGCATAATAAATATTAATTGTTATATCATATTTTTAAATTTATTATTTTTTTTGTCTGTTTTAAAGATGAAATTTTGTAAATAATTTTTTACTGAGGAACTCGAGTTTTCTATTGTTTTTATTTCTGTAAATTCTGATTGATAAAATGATTTTTTATTATTTTTAGATGTTTAAAATTTAACTGATTAATTTAATTAAATTTTGATTTCTACGAGTGAAGCTTAATGATCATGAATTATAGGAAAATCTGATTTTGTTCTACAGAATTTGAATTTAGGATTTTTAAGGTTATTTTAAGGTTTTTATTATAATGGATTTCAAATTCGTCAGAATTATAAACATGAATTAAAAAAATAGAACCAAAATTCTATGATTTTGTGCATTAATAAATTGTGCCATTGTTCTTTTATGCTATATGTTTTAAGAAAAATGTTAAGTGTCATTATTTTATCATTCTTGTCAAGTACATGTGCAAGTTTTAATTATTTGAAAAAATTTTCAGCTTTATTTCTTTTTGATATTATGCTCCAATACACAGAATGGAAACCAGTTTTCACGATTATTCAGATTTTTATAATTACATATTTAACGCACAAGCTATTACATTTTGTGAAAGAGTATCTGCAATGTCATGGGATTCTTCGATCATCCTCAATACCAGGGATTAAAAGCAACCCTCAAATTGTTTATTTTTCTGCTTTGAATGCTGTTTACAATAACTGTATTGCTACATGTCCTGCTCTGTGTGGTAAGTATTCCCAAACTGTAAAATGTTTTTCCAAAATTTATATCCAGTACACAATTCTAAAGCTTTATACTTTTCCATATGTTTAATACGATTTGTAATTACAAGAAAGGAACTGGAATTTATCCTACATTGTACAATCCCCAACAAAAAATAATGGGACGTTTCTATTATTTTGTTATTTATTATGGCGTCTTCACAAAACTGGTATCGATGGAAAGTTTTCGGAAAGATACATTTTATTTCAAGCAAATTGATCCCCCGAGTTTATTAACATTGCTAATTAATTAGTATCTCGAAATTTTCCCATTACAGAAATCGAGATTTTTTAATAAATCTATAAAGTAAGTCTTTTTTTAAATACAGGGTGTTTATAATTAAAGTTACCCTGTTTAGAACTACGCAGTGTACGCTCTAGTGGAAGGATATCGAAGAAACTTGATACTTAGAATGTATGAATCATGGGGAACGGAATTCTGCAATAATATATATATATATATATATATATATATATATATATATATATATATATATATATATATATATATATATATATATATATATATATATATATATATATATATATATATATATATATATATATATATATATATATATATATATATATATATATATATATATATATATATATATTAGTTCAAATTTCAACCGCCCGGTGAGAAGGCGACGCATGAAAAACAAACAAACAAACAAAAACTCAATTAAAAAAACTCGGAAATTAAAAATTTTATTTAATTACAATATATGTTCAATGTGCATTCCATTTGCGTCAAGCACATCTTCAAAGCTTTTTATGGCGTGTTTCACAGTGGCAGGAAGGGTTTCTCCATCAATTTCAGCAACAGGACGTGTTATGCTTGCCTTCAATTTATGCAGAGTTCATATGATAACTCCATAGACACTATCAGGAATACCCACATTATCAGGGATTAAAGTCCGGAGAAGGCGGACGCCAGGCAGTTGGAAAACTTCTTGAAATTACCCGTTGATCTTCAAAGTGGGCGCGAAGCAATGCCGTCACCGGTTTATACAATGTGAGGTGGTGCACTATCTTGCATGAAGACAGTAGTCCCTAAACATTCTCGTTCTTGTAACGCAAGAATGACTTGCAGCTGAAGAAGGTCGCGGTAACGGGCACCCGTAACGGAACACCTTCGAGTGCCATAAGGAGTGTTCTCCTCAAAAAAGAGAGACCAAGAATGAAATCAGCAGTAAAACCACACCATACAGTAATGTAATCAGGATGTAGAGACTGTTCATGTACATTATTAGGACTTGCAGTACCTCATATCCAACAGTTCTGAGTATTAACTGCTGCGCTTAAGGTAAAATAAGCGTCGCCCGACCACAAAATGTTCCAAAGCCATGAAATGTCAACGGCAATTCTGGCTAAAAAAATCTAGCAAATTGATTCCGTTTCTCCGGGTCTGCAGGATTCAGCGCTTGCACATGATGGATCTTGTATGTATACCACTTTACAATGGATCGAAGAACCTTTCGTACTGTAGGCCAAGGAAGGGACAAGGGAGGGAGAAATTACTTGCAACCGCTCCAGCACTTGATGAAGAATATTGCGAATCGGATGCTCTTTCGACCACGGCAAGAGCGACTTCTTCCGCACTTTTATTTGAAATTCATTTCCGTCCTCTTACTTGTACCACACCCTTGTACCACACTCTCTTCAAATTTAATAATCATCTTTTTCAAAGCATGCCTCGACATAGGCCCTTTCCGTAAGTCTTTCAAGCGCCGATATTCTCGCAGTGCAGCTGACAAATTACTGCTGTTCTCATAAAACAACTTTATCAGTAAAGTTCTTCCTTTCTTCTCTAACGGCATGGCGAAGAATAATTTTGTAGTACTTAGTGAGTACTTTCTTTTTAAACTACTCTAAATTTGCATAACGGCCTTTATCATTCATGAAAAACGAAATCTATCGGTCGAAATTTAAACTATTTTTTATTGCAGATTTGTTTTCGCCATGCTCCATACAACCTAAATACCAAGTTTCTTCGACATCCTTCCACTAGAGCGGACACTACGCAGGTCTAAACAGGGTAACTTTAATTCTAACCACCCTGTATATGGATCAAATTTCGCTCCAAAATTGGCAATAATTCTTAAGATATAATAAATATAATTTTGCTTTCATTTCGACACCGATTAAAAATACCACATATTAGATTAGGGGTGGCGAACCTTTATCGATCAACGTGCCATTTTTTCTAAAGAAATGTTTAATGAGGTATAGACGTGCCGTCAAATAATTTGGACTTGTGATTATTGGGAAAATAATAAAACTAAATAATAACTACTTTTTATTTTGTACGAAAAAATTACATTTTGCACTTTATAGTAGTATAAGTTTTAGTTATACGTGTAATTCAAAATAAAGTAACATTATTGTGACTTCTTTTGTTCCAGATTAGATGACAACTTATATTAGGATTGCAGTATGTTGTTACTTTTCGCAGGATGCATGCTCAATTTGAGTCATCTGCCAAACGGTTTCTAACCGTCTCTTTAATGTTATTTATCTCTGAAAATAATGAATCGCAGGCATGGGTAGATGAAAATATGGTTAAAATAGCATGAGCCAGCTTCTCTAAATCGTTAAATGGCATATTTACTTATATTGCTGGTTAATCTTTCTGTTTCAATGAATTCCAACTTTTTCTTTGTTTTAATAAATTTTTAAATCCATATTGAACTAGATTGGATATCAATGTGTTGCATTTCAAATTCTTCAATTTCCAACTAATCGAATTGGGACAATTTAAGTTTATCAAATGAAGTCACATCAGGCAGGGTACATGATAATCTTGAACGTTTCAGATAAATCTTTGAACTGAGAAAATCTGGATGAAATTTCCTTTATTGACGAATGAATCAATTACGGAAATACATTCTTCAATAATTCTTCAATTACGGAAATATTTTCTTCGTCTGATTTCTTACATACATCTAAATCTTTGATATATATATATTCAAATTTAGGGAATACCTGTAGTTTCTCTTAATAATATTGCTTATAAATCATGCAATCCAGCGTCAAAAGCACGAATGAGATCCATCACGTCGATAATTGGTTTCATTTGTAGTTTGAAGCTTTACGATCCATTTATTGAAATGTTGGCCTATGTCTATAAAAACATCAATTTTGAGAGCTACATAACATCCAACAACTGTGGATATTGTTGAATTTCTCACTCCTTTTATAGAAACAGTCTGATTTCTTGCAAGCAGTCAACAAGCAGTCAAGTTCGTTCCCGCAGCTCAACTAGTGAACATTATTATATTGCTGTTTTTTATAGCACTTTCCACGAACATGCCCGCTGTTCGAAGACAGCCGATTTACGCACAAGGGGGAGGTCCTCTTATTTTTATCATAGAGCCAACTGCGGGACTACGACTTGACTACTCATGCATCACTCATCCGCTTGCACAACCCCTTTTTACAGGAAGACACATTTAAACACCTCACAGTTAGAACATAGAATTAGGAGAACAACGATGCCCAAACCGCGACTCGAACTCTGGACACCCTGATCACGGAGAACACGCGCTACCCCAATGCCAGGACGCCGGCGAGCATTATTATACATTAGTAAGCCATTGTATACCTATACTCCATCAAACTAAGCCTTAAACTTTCGCTTATTTACAGCCAGCGACGATATGAGGTTGACTTTTTTTGTGACTAACACCATTACATTATTGAGAGATGTTAAACCACTCTTCGAACACAAGACTTATTGGTGAATAAGGCAGTGAAGTTTCGAATTCAAGAATCGAATGACCTACGTGTGTTTGAAATATACTAATGAAACTATTTTTCCCCATCATATTTGGAGCACTATCAGTTACTGAAACAATTCTTTTCAAATCAATTTCTTTCTCAGCAAGCGAATTTTTAACAGCCGTACAAATATATGTAACCTTTTTTAAATGGAATGGGAGCACTCGCGTTTGTTCATAATATTTCATAGTGAGCTTTGTTATTTTGAACTAAAATGCAAACCGTTTTGATCGGCGGCGTGCCCTAAATAATGTGACACGTGCAGTCAATGACATGCGTGCCAATGGGTCGCCATCCCTGTATTAGATGAATCTCAAATTACATTTTTATGTTTCATTTCACAACAAATAAGAAAAATTAACCAAACACGATTCTGTCTGATATTTGGCAGAAATTTACACTTTTTCAAATTCCAAGCACTTCAATATTTTTCAAAATATTTTCAAAACTTCTTCTATGGTTAATGCCGCACTAGATATTGCATTAACACTTAGAAATTTTTATTGTAAATTAAATATATTGGTCCTCGTGTTTTTAAGTAGAATTTTGTTAAATTAGTAAAATACTAATTAGTATAAAGTTATTTGAAGTCAATGAATTTCTGCCTTTATTTAAAATAAAAATTTTTAATTTCAGATGGGAAAGATTATTAATCAAATAGGAAATTCATTAAGCCGAAAAGTATTTTTTGTTATTAATGTAAATATAACGCTTTGGTTTTAAATAAATTTCAAAAATATTTCAATTAAATCAACAGAATAAGTAAATTTATTATCTTAAATTACAGAAATAAAGGTTTAACAAAATAACATAAATCAGTGGGTTCTTCTTGTTAAAAAAATTGCATGAGAATGAAATTTATGGTCATGGAACAATTCATCACAAAAAATTAACATTTTTTTGTTATTTCACAAGAATAAAAATTTTATTATTTAATTTTCTTTTATATGAAGCATACAAGGGATTGCATGTAATCAACGGTAATTGAACCAAATGAATTAAATAAATGTCATATTATCTAAAAATTATCATAGTTTAGATCTTTCTGAAGTAAAAAAAAATTCCTCTCCGTAAAATGAAAGGCAAAACTAGTTTCCTTTACATCTATTTGACAACATAATGCATCTGATATCCTTTATTATATCTGACAACATGAATCCTTGATCCAGTCAGTTATTATGAATATTAGGTCTTGAAAATTCTTTCCGTTCCTAACTTCTAAGATATTGCAACTATCAAAAATCTTTGAATACAAAAATTGTTTGCTTTAATGAGGCGCTAATTTGGCTAATTGGACTTATTTTTCTATCTTCAATATTTAAAAAGGTACAGCGAAATTAAAATTTCTGCTCCTTCTAAACCTTTAATCTGAGACAAAAGTATAATTTAGCTCTACTATATGGTTGCCTTATTCGCTTGATTAATGGAAAAGTGACTAAAATTAAAGTTTGCACCCGAATAAAATCTTTCAACAAATATGTCTTTTCCATCGAGCCATTAAAAATCGTTAATTATTTTTTGTCCTAAAGTGCACATGACTCTAAGAATTTTAAATTTACACCAGTTAAGAAGTTAGGTAGAAGAGAGAACTAATAACTTTCTTCTTAAGAGGAACATTTCTCAGGTGTGGGTTAGCCACAGTGATATATTCAATCTATTAATGCCTGGATTTTTAAATACACATTTTATGTAGTTCCACTACAGTAGGATTTGAATAAGCTACGATTCTAGGAAATATCACAATTAGTGCTTGTTTCGTTAAAATTTTACCCGCCTTCTTTTTTTAATGAAAATATTAGCGGCGATTCTATATATTAGATAATATGATAAATGACTAAATAATTCAATGGAAAGTATTGTCAAAATAAAACCTTTGAGTTTTTAAAATTATAATATAAAATTTTAAATTTTAATTTTTTTTAATATATGATTGAGTATGTCAAGTTACGTGATGTATTCATTTTTCAAAATTTAGGTGGACTTCAAGCAATAATGGGTTTGTGCCTTATATACGGAAGGAATGGTTTGTTTAGAATCCTTATACTATTTAAACCATGTGTCGTTTTCTTCAAAGCAGAAGCAGTCGAAGTGAGTAAAAAAAAGTAAAAAAATGGAAAACTTATTTTTCTGTTTTAATATGGATGCATTTTTAGCACATATTTTACTAATTTTTTTTTCTTTGCAAGAATGTCTGTTATTAAAATGTTTAAAAAAATTTTTTTTAAAGGATCTTTCAAAATTTTTTTAAATTATAGGTTTCAGTTGAATATTTTATTTCATATTATGCTAAATTTGTTTTTGAATATTTTGTGTTCACAATTTGTTTATCTCTAAACAACATAACGAGTAAAATTTCAGATTTTGTTGGATTTATCAACAGTACAATCAAAAGTAACTAGTTAGTGATTTTACGGCTTCCTTATTATCCATCCTAGTTTTCTTTTATTTTAATTCAATGTGGAAGGCAAAGCGTCTATTAAGTCATCTATAAAAAACTTTTTCAAAATCCCCAAACTGGAACTCTGACTCTTATCATAGAGTTTCCTTTTCATATCTGTGTACTCACTTATCAATGAAAAATAAAATCAGTTTGTGTCCCTTTCTTTAAGAACTAGGCTTACGATTAACGTTAATGTTTTGTTTATGTTTCCTGCATTTGAGTTAGGCCTTACAGAAGTTATGTTAAAATGTCAACAGTGAATATCCTTTAACTTACTTTTTATATGACAATTCTTGAAACATGCAGTGTAGTATGTAAACGAATATAAACTACCAGTGCTGAGCCTTCAATTATAACTCGACACGTTAACGGCAACTATTTCTATGATTCCCCGTGCCACGACTGCGATCACTCTGCCCTATCCGGTTTGTTTTGTTATCTTAACTGCCCTTCCGCCACATTAGGCCGGAAACTCGAGAGTGTAATGTTATAAAAAAGGAAGTGCAAATTAAGTAAGATATTTTATTTTGTGCCTTTAGAAGTAATTTCAAAAATTTTTCATAAACTGTAGGAAAAAGAATTCTGAAATTTATAGCTATTTTATCAGGCACAGACAGAGCTTTCTATTTTAACTCGACAAGTTACCGGCAACTGCTTCTATGTTTCACCGGGCAGCGACCGCATTAATATTCTACGTGTCTAGAAGCAAATAGAGGGCGGAGTACTCAGTAAGAAGTGGAAAGATATGCCTTATAATACCAACTTTAGGTATAAAAATTTCATTTTCTGGTATTAGCTGGCAAAGAAATGAATTTATGAATTCCGGCCTATCCAGCTTTTTTGTTCTCCAGCCGGCCTTTCCGCCACATTAGGCCGTATACTCGAGAGTGTGATGTATTAAAACTTTTTTAATAAATGTAACGGTCTCTCATAAGATCATAAGATCTTTATTTTATAGTTTCTGATTCCTTAAATTCTTTTATGAAATAAAATCTTTGAATCAAATTTTATGCATCAATAAATTTTGTTTGTGCGTCCATAAATTTCAGAATGTCGCAAAATATCCCAGGATTTTTTACAAATTGCTCTCAGTGCAAGGATGGTTTTTTTATAAAAAACATGTTAATTAAAAAAAATATTAATATTATTTAAATCAATTTTATTTTGTCATTGAATAATTTTTGTTGCAAACTTTTAATATAATGCTAGTGAAATGATGGAAATAATAATTTAAAGGATTAAATTTAGATATGTATTTCAGGACTTCCAATTCGGTGATATTACATCTTCATTGTTTTAAGCTTTTGGTCATGAGTAAATGCCGGGTATATACTCGGCCAATTATAAGATGGCCAGTAGGCAGCGCATCTGTGGAAAAGCTGGAAAATGCTGTTCGGTCGTTATCAAGTAATTGTCCCGACGAGACAACACCATGCCGCTGTATTGTATTTGTTTCTTACTGCGCATGCATTTGCAGAATTTGCGTTTTTTTGGCGTTGAAAAATTGAATACTTATGATAGATTAGTTGCGACATTGTTTTGCTCTCTGTTCTTTCTGATGATATGTTTATTTGCATCAGGAATAACAAATTATTTTCTATTTTATTTTCCATTTTTTTCCTATAGTTTCCCAAATTTTATGTTGACCTAACTTTTATTTTATTACGTTTCTTTGCATAAATATTTATCATTTGAATAAGATGTGCAGTTAAAGAAAGAAATTCAGGAATGCCAAAACGGCAATTTATAGCGAAGCATGGAATGCCTAAATCTATCTTCTGAAATTATGGCAAACATAAATCAATCCTTTTCTGTGCATGCTCTTCCTACTGGCCGTCTTATGACTGAGTGCAAATCCGGCAATATATTAAACGTTTCTATGAAGTAATGTATCCTTCAAATAGCGCTATTAATTTATATTTAGGTTTCTCACTCTTAATTAATAAATCTCGTACCATGAAAAATCGTAAAATATTGTTTCATACTTTTTTTTTTTACTTTTTACGTACTTTTTTTAAACATTTTAAATTATTTAGCTTTTGTAATAAGCAATTATTATTTATTCTTTCAACAATTACTTTATAATTGAATTTTTTACACGTAAAATACATTGAATTTACTACACATACAATAGTTTCCAGCGTATTCCAGTGACAGAAAACTTATCGAATTACTTGATACTACTTATTAGTTCTTTCAAGAACCGCAATACAATATAAACTGCCACAAGTAACGTTACGAAAACTTACTTATTCCCCACTCCCAGTTCTTTTATTCACTTGATATTTATGACAGTCAGTTCAATATTTTGTATTTAAGTAGTAAATTGATCTACCGGAAGGGGTAACTTTTATATGAATGAAGCCAAGACACACATAATCCTTAAAATCGACGACTAATTAAACATAATTCACGTTAAATATTGTAGTGACTATTTTGATTTTGCAAAAAAATCAGGATATGTATAGTTTTACTATATTAATTGCTGAATTCTAATTTACCACACACATACACACTAATTAGGCTATTAACATATTTTAATCAAGATGCCGCACCCCTCTCATTCCAGCGGTCTGGACAGCTGTAAAATAGATAACCCTCCACTGATTCTTAGAAACATGCTAGACTGCGTGACTATAAACACTTTATGTACTTGACTGATGTGTTTAGCAGGAGCGCATATAGAAAACTTCCATTTATTATTTCTAAATCTGAATTTATTATTTCTTGAAGAATGCACTTTTCAAATAATTGTTATTAACTATTGTACAGTCAATTGCAGGTAGAATAAAAGCTTATCCATTATCCATCTTATTTCCTAATATATTCTGATAATGGGACTCTGATAAAAGTAACAAGATTTAAATATTGATTTATTGTCCGAATCAGATACTATATAAATTATCTTATTAATATGAATCTTCAGTTACAAGACACATACTGATGGTAAATTATATATATTGTGAAGAATATATCTTTTTTAATTGGAGTTCTTATGTTTTAAATTAATAAATATGTTTCAGGCTGTTTTGAGCAGTCCAGAGCTTATTAATAAAAGCGGGGAATATATTTTCATACGACCAGCGATTGGTAATGGACTCGTAACAAGGTGTGTCAGCAGTATTCTTTTGATATTTTTTCTATAGGGCAAATATCTTTTTTTCCATTACTTTCTGCCTTTTTTAAATTATTTCTTTTTTCCACAGATGATTTAAACTATCGAACATGTAATTTTAGTTTCGAATATTATGCACATTATTTTATATTTTGTTTACAAATTCGTTCCAAATATCAATAATGTATTAAGAATAATTCGTAAATAGCCGAAGAGTCCGTAACTGAGAGATTAATTTAAAATAAGCGTTATTAAATAGAACCAAGACGATATTGTACATAACCTAACAACAATGCGAAGAATTTTCATTGATAATATTTAATTATTTTTTAGGTTCTTCCGAATTTCTCTTGGGTTTGTGTTCTCTATTTATCTTCTTTGTTCTAAATTATACCAGGCTTTACATTAAATTCCAAGAAAAATGAGGACAATCGAATATATAAGTTTTGGGACATTATATTTTCTCCCTTTATACCAATGATCTGGTGAATTGGATGAATTTTAGCTAATATAAGAAAAAACGAAGAAAGATTTATGCTTAACAAGGGATACATTTTTTACTACTAAATATATGTGAGTTTTTTTCCAACCTTTACTGGACTATTAAAAAGAACAATAGTGGAGAAAACTGAACTTGTTACCAAAAGTTATGAGCAACCATGGTTGCTTTTCGACATTATCGTCATGAAGATACAATTATTGCCATATTTGTTTAAAAAGTTGCTATCTCTTCCTGGAAAATGTTACCGCCAGTGATGTCAGATGGACATTACTATTCCTTTGAACCTCCTGAATTTTATTTTCTCTGGAAATTTTATTTTGGTCTGGAATTTTATTTTGGTTTCTTAACCAGTTCTTTAATTTATTGAAGACTGGGAATCACTCGGTTATAAACCCGCATTTTCCATGAAAGAAAACAAGAGAACAATATTTTTGCAATCGAAAATCTTGTTAAATTAATTAATCACATAGTTCAAAAGAAACGGATGAAGCTGACATTTAAGAGAATGAGCTGGACTGGCAGCGTAGTTAAATTGTGATTATAGAAAATGAATAGACATTTCTTTCTCTTTAATAGACATTTCTTAAAAAAAATTAAATTGAAACCTTTAAATCCATTTCACACAATTTGCAGAAACATTCTTTGAAGAAAGGGTCAGAAATTAGATCCACCGTTACGTTAAATGCTTAAATATTCAAAGTGATTTTTGTAATATCATTATTATTATTATGTTAATTCAATAACAAAAACTGACTTCAACTGGTGGACAAATTTTGAAAATAATTTTTTTTTCATCAGTTATCCATAAAGAAAATTTCGGTAACAGCTATTCTGTACTCGCAAATTCAAAATTGTACATACTTCAAAATTGTATGTGGGATGAGTCTAATTAATTGGACTACCTGCAAAACAACAGAAACACAGCAAACTGGATGCTTTTTATTGTATTTTGCTGATGCGTAATGAATTTGATTCTGCCTCCTCAACCCCGTAGGCAGTTCGAAAGCAGTAATTATAGATTTTGGTTGGAGCCTATTCCATCCTG
Source organism: Argiope bruennichi (assembly GCF_947563725.1). Lineage (NCBI taxonomy): Eukaryota > Metazoa > Arthropoda > Arachnida > Araneae > Araneidae > Argiope > Argiope bruennichi. The sequence goes on from NC_079160.1 coordinate 64,008,753, forward strand.
TTGTTGTCGTTTCTTATGGCAATTGACGTGGACAAGCCCGCTGGTACGAAGACAGCGATTTTAATCCGGTGGGAGAGCGTCTCTTGTTTTTTTAGTAACACCAACTACGGCCAAGAGTACGAATTTGCTACTCACGCATCACTCATTCGCTTGCACAATCCCTTTTTAAAGGAGGGTTCATTCACACATCTCACAGATAGAACAACAGAAGAACAACCATGCTACCCCTACACTAGGACATCGGCATATTCCATCCTTCTCCTTTAAGCTCAGAATTTGCCCCTTTGATTTTGTACATTTTGTTAGCAAATGATTCCAAGTTTTAAATGACATGAAATAGATTGTTAGCAATTTTTTACCATCAAATACAGCAACATTTGGCAATACAGATATAAAAAGATACGTTGCCTGAAAATAAAGATTGTGGCATGCCGCAATATGAATTATAATTTTATGTAATTCATGTAATAATGTACATAATAATATATTTCAAGGTCTACGATTCATTTGTCAATAATGTATTTTATTGTTTCTTACTTTGTATCCATTCAATTGGACAATGGAACTTTCATTGGCGATAACTTAAATAGATTTAACCTTTACACTCGTAAAAATAATCTAAGTAATTTTTAAGTTGAATTTCCCCGAAAAAGTAATCTACATTCTTTTACCATTCTGTAGGCGTTTTTAACAATCGAAATTGAAAAATAAATAAATAAAACGCTAAAATGATGCAGCGTCTTGAATGGTGAGGGAGAGGCACCATCCGAGCGCAAAGGGATAATGCGAAATTAATGAAAATAGTTGTAAGTTCAGTACGGGATATAAATGTTTACAAATCACAAATACATATTACTTAAAATATTTGCATTTAAGCTAAATACAGCTAGCATCTTTTTGTGTAGAATTAAGGACAAACAATGTATTTCTTTTAGAATCAAAGACTTTCTGAAGTTCACTTCGTTATTAATTTTTTGATATCTTATAGCTTAGGGACAGACTGGAAAAAGCAGAGAAAGCTATTAACGCCAACATTTCACTTCTCGATTCTGGATGATTGTATACCTATATTCCAAAAACAAGCTAATGTTCTGATTTCAACTATAAAATCTCGTATTCAAGAACCTTGGATCGATATAGCACCTTTGTCACATTTGTGCGCTTTGGATATTATTGGTGGTAAGTATAAATATTTTATTTCTAAAGCTTTTTTTCTGAAACATTAAATGAAATTTTTAAACAAATTGTGTATTTTTATATATAATCATAAATATAGAGAAAAAATCAAGCAACACTTAATTTTTATATGCCAAAAGTGAAAGTGTTTTGGTGTCGTTCATTTGAATAAAATATTTACGTCACTTGGGGATTTCGCACTTTATCAAAACAGTCCCTTTGGAAAAAGAAAAGTGTATAGAAGTTAGTTTATATTATAGACCATAATGGACTATATATATGGATGCCAAGGTGTATGGCCTACAGAGAAGAATACTTCAGAAAAGAGTTCCAACAACTCATATTGTGGAACTGTTGGTTTATAACTATGCCCAAAAGACCTGCTACAAGACAATTTACGTTACTTATACTGCCTGAAAATTTGTAGGATTGCTCATCTTTATATAGAATAAAATACTTTAGGTGAATTTAATTGACTTATTTCCTTTGAGAATCACAACCATAATTTTTAGCGATAGGGAAACGAACATAGAATTCGGAGCAGTTGTTGTTTTAATTTAATAGACTATGGAGCTTGGCCGAGGTTGGAGATCTCCTCTTGAAGAGATTGATTCAATATGTCCGTCCAATAACTTCTTTAGAGTTTGTTGCACGATAAGACTTCATAGAACACGGATGCCAGGGCTAGATGGGGATTGTGCATTTATTAGATATTTTGTAAAATAAAATTCTGATAAAGGTAAATTTTTATTTATGATGTTTTAACAATTGGAAAGACTTTAACTTTCGTAATAATAAAAAATCAGAAATTCAACTATTTTTTTTATCCGAACATGTAACCATTTGCTATAAAAAATAATTTTTTTCCTTAGTGTAACTGTATAATATGTCCTTTTATATATTCCAAATAGTTGAAGTAATATTTTAAATATATATAAATAATTATATACTTCACGCTTTATTAATACATTTTATTCTCGATTTGCAGATAATTATTGAAACTGTATACGACAAAACTTTAAAAATAAGGATTATTATGTTTTTCAATTAACTGTTACAAGAATTAAAAAATTATTTATCTGAGATTTAAGGTAACCTAATAAATATGATGCTGTTTTTTATCAGTGAAATTATCTTTAAAGAAGTGCTTTATAGCCAGTCTGGAAATTACACGGATAATATGAATACTGCCATACTTTTTCATTTCAGTGATAATATTTATATGGTTTGATAGATTCAAGAATATATCATAATTTCTAGAATATATCATAATTTCAACATCATATTACGACTAGTACTACATGCTATCTGAAGAAGTAGTGATTCTTGCCTTACTTTAATTAGGTTTACGATAAGCTAAACCACTTATTAAAAACTACTCCCACATATGGTACTAAACAGAACGGTCAATACTTAGCCATCTTGCAAAATCAGACTATTATCGATGTTTTTCTGAATGACCTATTATTCTATGATGCAATATTGCTCGCATATGTAACATGTAGCCTCGGTCTTATTCTTAACCTTCGACTATATATTTGATACTGTAAGTCACTCAATTTTGAAAATATCTTGTTTAACAATTTCATTTAATAACGATATTTTTCAGTCAAATTCTAATTTGAAATAATGGAAGTTATTGAAAATACAATAATCTCCGCTTGTAGTGATCACGGATGTAATCATTAATCAGTTGTACTCATTAAAATATCGTGGAATAGATCCTCCGAAATAAAATACTTATGGTCGGCAATAAAATAAAGTAAAATAAAAAAAGACACAAAAATTATTTCTAGATCGTTATTTTTATTTCACCATTCCCTGAAATAATGCCTTTTTCCATTCTGTGAGATAATAAGTTGAACAAAAGAACATCGCTAGCTTCAGAAACATCATACATTGCGTGTTATGCATGAAAGAAAAATGCGAATTTCTGAAAGAGTACAATCAATTTCATAGACTCAATTTGCAGAAAGTTGCTGATATGTCGAAAAGTTCACTAAAATTTCTTAATTAATTGTTAAAATGTAAGGGATGAAACCGAATATCTTTAGTCAGGAATAATGTCTATATAGCGCGTAAGCGAAAGTGATGTATGATAGATGGATATATGGAATGATTTATTAAAATAAGAGAAAAGGACACGTGAGTGAACCATTGCTTTGTCAGAAGACCGAAAGCTATAATTATTCCAATCACTGGCCGAACCTTTTGAACATTTCATAAGAAAGCTTCATCCAAAGAATGTTAGACTACCTTAAAAATGCATTAGTTTCAATAACTTTAAAAAGAGTTTTAAAGATAAACCGATACAATTTTTTTGTTTGTATTTGGTGTCAGTTTTTCTAATTAAAATGAATGAATGATACGAATGACGTTCTTTTTTCCATGACGTCCTTGTATTCCTTGCGATTATTTCTATGATATATTGGTTGTACTGTTTATTGGAATGTAATTATCACTTTGACCTGGACCCGAAGTGATTAGTGGCATCCACTATATGTTCCAACTAAATACAATTAAATTGTTACATTATTTGTTTCTGAATTTTATTGTGAACCATAAATATTGAAATGCCTTCTTATTAATTTCATTCAATGCTGCCTATTTCAGAAACTGCCATGGGTGTCACTATGAATTTCCAAATAGAAGGGAATTGTGATTACTCAAACGCTATTCATGAGTAAGTAATTAAAAATGTATTGCAATTCAACATTTTTTTTATTCTTATGTCCAATATTAATGAATTAATTTCTTTACGGAGCATTTATATTGCGGTTTCCTCTGTTTTTTAAAAATTTATATTACACATTTTTATTTTACTTGACGTATTTCAGGTATGGAATATATATTTTTCATTTACTTTCTTGGTAGCCTAGAACCTTAAAAATTTGTACGAGTATTTGTTCTTGAAGATAGAAGACTATTTTTAAAATGATCATAAATTAAATATCAGTTAATCGATTAGTGCAACATAATTTTGATTTCGTAAACATGATGTTAGCTGATAATGAATTTATAGTACAATTATTCTCAATATTTTATAAAAAAATTATATTAATGCAAAGTTTTATATTTAAATACTCAGAGGTTTCGTTTAGAATAGTAAAATGGTCAGTCATTGAAGTAGAAATTAATAGTCGTAACAGACAGTAATATTAGAGAGTAAAAATAATAGTAACAATATTAGTAACTAATGGTAGGGAGTAATACAGGGTGTTTATAAAGTCCCGGACCCATTTTGATGTTTAATAACTCATAAAATAATAAAGATATAAACACACTTATGACATTTATTGATGGAATAACTCATATATTTTCCTTTTCAGGTTTGAATATTTTTACTTTTGTAAATATCGTCTGCGCGTGTGTTTAATTTCAGATAATTTAATTTTCCAGTCTAAATATCTGTACTTTTCTAAATATTGTCTGCTTATTAATTGCATTTTTCTCTCTTTTGTTTTTGTCAACGATTGCAATGTTATGTTTACTTTTGATATGTTTGTTCTATGTAGTACTTTTGTATGTGATGTTTTATTCGAGCGGATATTAAGGAGAATGCATACACCACAAGAGAAAGCACAGATTTTATGGTGGTTCATAGAAATGAAATCGATAGTGCAAGCACAGAGAAATTTCAGAAGAATTTACCAAAAAGATCCTCCATCCAAACACAGCATCTTGCGGTGGAAAAAGAATTTTCTAGAAATTGGAAGTATCGAAGATAAGAAACGTTCCAGACGTCCTTGCACAAGTGATTTTGATGTTGAGCGTGTCAGAGAGACATTTTTACACAATCCTAGAATATCTGTGAGATCAGAGGCAACAGAATTGGATATGCCAATTTCGAAGGTGTACAAGGTTATTAAGAAAAAATTAAGACTTCCTGCATACAAAGTTCAAATTGTTCAAGTTTTGGAACCGAACGATAGACCTAGGAGGATGGCCTTTGCAACAGATATGCTAAGGAGGATAGAAGATGCTGCTGATTTTCTGAAGAGCATAATGTTCTCCCATGAAGCATCCTTTCATGTTTCTGGCATTGTTAATCGCCATAAAGTGCGCAAATGGCTCTGTGGATGCCGACATGCTTGTCGCTACCTGGCGTGAAATTGACTATCGACTTGATATTCTCCGTGCGACGAAGGGGGCACACGTGGAAGTTCATTGACAAGGGTCATGAAACTTTTTGAGTCTATTTAACCACTTATGTTATTAATTTAAATCTATCTTTATTATTTTATGAGTTATTAAACATCAAAATGGGTCCGGGACTTTATAAACACCCTGTATAATAATAGTATAAGAAATAACGATAGAAAATAGTTACTGCAAATCATGAATAAAATTATTCACAGCATTTAAGAAAAGAAGTTTTGCAAGGAAATATTTAAACGAATCCTTTCATATTATAACTTGTCACCCTCCATCATCATTATAGTGAGCGTGCAGTGTTCTGCATAGCCTCAGTAAATTTTTCTCGTACATTTTCATCTGTTGACTTCTCAAAGAAATAGATCTGCACATATGCACCTGTGAACAAGTTACATCGCTTGCCAATGGATCTTTACGTGCTATCCTTTATCGTTAGGAAAAAGTTTGTATATTATCTAATATATAGAATCGTTTTTAATTTTTTTAGCGGAATTTAATGCAACGACCTTTTAGTACAATAAAAAAAGGTGCTTTACAAACTGTTTTAATCCGTAAATGGAGACAGGAATCAAAATGATTCCGCGTTGTTCATTAGCTCTGATTATCACATGGTAATTTGTCCTTGAATAGAATCATCACATCAATACCTTCAATTTGTTCTTTCAGCAGTATGTTGGCAAAAGTCTATGAACACATGCGTATAACCGAGTTATTCTTTTTCAAAGTTTTTGTTGTTATTTTTGGAGTCCTTGACTCCATGTCTCTGAAAGTGCTTTTAATACGAATGACGAAAAAAGAATAAAGAAATATTTTAAAAACAATATTTTTAAATATTGTATTGTTCATTTTTGTTTGTTAAATTCTAACAATTATAGACATTAATGTAATACGGTTATATCTAACTAATTGAACAAAATGATACAAGAAATATATTAACTGCGACGTTCACTATATAAAACATTAAACTTCTTTTCTGTTATAACAATTAGTCGTTTTGTAATGTGTCTAATAAAGGCTTATTCATATATTTTATTCCAGAATATGGCTAACAAACTAAGACTAATAATTATTTTTTCGAAGTAGAAAACAATATTTTTGTTCATTATGTTCAGTCATATCAACATCAAATTTGTACTTGACGGTGGAAAATCAGCATGATAATGTCTAATACGAAGTAAAATAACATGTTTAAAAAATGATTTTCACTAGCTTCATTACTGGATGAAAATTTACATTTAACCCCTTCACTGCTATTTACGAGATATATCGTAGGAAACCGCTGTAAAATTAAGCGTCTATAAATGTCACTGGCATTGAAGGAGTTAATGTTTTATAGAATATTTCTTTTATCGTAATTGATTCATTTTCAGAAGAGTTCGTAGGTATTTCTAAATTAGAGAAGCTCTCTTAGATAGTTAAAACAAGAAGTGAAAAAAATCAATCTTTTTCTAAACGTTTCCCCAAGAATAAGGATTTTTCACTGCTAAGACCTTCTCCCCTCCTCTAATTCGATTTCTTCTGACTCAGATAAAGATGATATGTTATGACACTCAAACATGTAACATTTATATATTTGAAATTATATACATGCTTCATAAGTTACCATGACATAGCACGAACAATTTTAGCATTTTTTCTATTACCTTTTTATTAATTATCATACTTATTTATTTACTGAATTTTTTAAAATTCTTTATTACTATTTATTTAAGATTTAATGCAATTTTGCTTACTTCTGACTATATGCTGAGATATCAAAGCAGTTAGACGAATAATTATAAAATTTTCAGCACTAATTCTTTTTATTCAAATTGTTTTGAAATGATACGTTTTAAAGAAAGAAAAATTAAGTACGATTTTTAAATTTATTACTTTAGCTACGTAATTTTTTTTTATCTACAGAAAGAACTCAATTATCTAAGAGTACATTCAATACTTCGTATATTTATCTCAACATATTCAATTAATACATTCAATCTCAGTACATTCAATGAATCTAAGAGTTTATTGAATATTTAGTTGTATTTATCGCACAACAAATCATTGTTATAAAACAGCGACTCTCTTTGTTATAAAACTTAAAAAAACATATAATGTATATTTATATAATACAAAAACATAAACTTATTAAACATTCTCTAACATAATAATGATATTTGGAATAATATTATGAACAAAATATTATTATTGTTTTCATTAATAATTTGTTGTTGGAGGTGGTAAATTCTAAGTACAGATATATATTAGAATAACTGAAAATACGTTCCAAAACCTGAACTGATAAAGTTGAGTTTACATATGAAAAGATTAAATCTTGTAATAGAGAAGAAAAGAGTAAGAAGTCATAATTTAAAACCAGTTATTATTATATGTTCATTTAATTCTTTATGTATAAATATAGTTCATTAGTCACCTTTGGAGACCAGTTTGTTCGCTAACATTGTTAACTTAGTAGGCTCTTAAATTATTCTTTTATTAATTATTAAAATATTAATATGGGATGCATTTCTTAAAAAAAACATTCCATCTAGTTATTTAATACGACTAAAACACATGAATTCAATTAAAACAGTACAATGAAAAACAAATCGAATATATATTGAATAAACTTGATTGTAAATACATCTTCCCTTTGTTTGACATTTATTGATTTCATGAAATGATATATCTCTAATAATTTTAAGTCAGCAAATTTAAGTATTATGTTCACGTTGTCATGCCTGTTATGTTTTTAATTACTTCAAATAGTGAAAATTCTTATTCTGAAATTTGTGAATGCAGAATCGAGGGGGCATTTATATATCGATCATTGCGCCCCTGGCTGTATCCTGATATAATTTTCAATTTGACAACAGTTGGTAAGAAGTTCAAGTCTAATGTTCGTCTTCTCCGTGGCTTGAGCAAAAAGGTAAATCTTTTTCAGAAATATTTTATTCTTTTTAAAGAAAGGTGTAAGAGTTAGAAAATTTTAATTTATTTTCAATTACTAAGTAATTTATTTTGGGAGAATATATATTTCTAATGTACTATTCTTTTGTATATTTGTTTGATTTGTAGCTTTCATTTTTATTGAATTATTTTGAAATTTAATCAAAGTTTTTGTATTTATCAAGATTCATCGTTCATATGAAATTGCAAGGTTGGTATAGGTAATGGCCAGAAAATTTGAAATCCAAGAATATTTAAATATATGCAAGATCTGCTAGTTTAACACTGATCCCTTATTGTTTCTGAAATGTAAAGAAGAAATGAACTTTATGGATTATAAATAATCCTCAGTCAACACAAATCCGGCTGCATTATGAAGAATCTTTTTTTGGATAATAATACCTCCAAACAATAAGATAATAATGCCAGAACTGTTAAAAATTGTCGTTGTGACATGACTCGAAGTTTTATTGCCGTCAGTGGGCATCTCAAAATCGATGTCTAAGCTAACTAAGATAAACCTTAGCAGGAAAGTTTGGATTTTGACGAAAGAACGACGATAATCTACTTCATCAAGAAATTTTTTGTTTGTTTGATCTTAAATATCCTTTAGTGTTTTACAGAACCCATGCGTAATCGAATAGGGTTTAAATGCAGAACCAGAGGATCTGCCTTAAATTGATCGTTACTATATTGATAAATAACTTTGGTATAAGACAAATATATAATAGATTACGCTTATGATATTAATTAATATTTTAAAATTTTTGTCATGCTATTAAATTAAAAAAAAGATCAAAATTTTGAAATTAAAAAAAAAATATTATGCCACTAAAAGTTTTCCTTGAAAGCAACGAATCCGCAGAAACAATGATTGCATAACTTATGATGATATTCCGTATTTTTGTTGCTAATATCATTGTTTGACTATCCACGATCAGGTGAAAATGATACTGTAAAAACACTGTAAGAAGATGGATTAAATTTTGTATTGGTTTTATGATTCTAAATTTACAAATGGAAATTGAATAATAAATTGAGTCCTCATAAATTAAAAAATACAATAATTGAGGAAATTTTACAAGAAATTTAAATTAAAAATTTACCTGAGAAATCAAAGTATTCATTAAAAAGTATATTACAATTATCAAAAGTTTCTTACAAATACAATATAAAATCAATTATGCAAGAATTAATTTTGCCAGGTTTAACATATTTTAGTATTATTTTTGATGAGCAGTCAAGAAAGTGGCTTCGCCTTAACAGAATTGAATAAAGAATTAATTCTCCTATTTATAAACTGAAATTGACAGACGGTCTTTGGAATCAGATTTTGGGAGAACAAGAAATTAAATTTTGCTTAAAATATTTTAAATTTTGCTTAAAATATTCGTTAGAGAAGAGGAAAAATATATTCTATAAAATGTGGAAATCAAGATTTTAGATGTTGTTGAACTAAAATAAATAATGAATACAACGATCCTGAACAACTGAATGCTTAAGAAAGTTTTTAGATAACGCCCAATTCAAAAAACAAAATTGATGATGAATATTAATATATAATAGATATAAATATATTATGATATAAATATAGATAAAAATGATATATATAATAATAGATATAAATTGTAATAATAATAATAATAAATAATAGATAATAATTGATATAAATAATAGATAAAATAAATTCCACACTTTTATTATAAAATTAAAATTTATTCTAGCAGACTTTGATGCTTTCAGTTCAATGAAATAAATACAGAAGCTTTTCAAAAACAAACAATATCGATCCAATCATACTTTGTCTTTCAGTGTATATATTTTCCTTCACTGGTCTCGGGATTAACCTCTCTTTATCTTGCAATCAAATCTTTGAAAATCCTTCAGAAAACATTAATTTGTACATCTAGTAGCTGAATCTCAAATAAATTATTGATGTTAATTTCTTTCAATTCAAAATTTTTGTCTGAAAAAATTAAATTTAAATAAGAAGAGGGAAAATGGTAAGACATTAATACTGATGCATAATAATGAGTTTCGATTTCTAAATATATGGAATAACTGATTTAACGTATCAATTCATGTTTCGATTATATTTCTTACTTAAAGGCAATTTTTTTATAATCAGATTTCCGTCTAGTAGTTGAATCTCTCTTTAATTATCTTAGATAATTACTTTCAATTCAAAATTTCCGTAGAAGAAAGGTAATATTAGATAAAAGTTTAGAAAGAGGTGCGCTATTAAAATTGATGTATTGTAATGAGATCGAATTCTAAAAATATTTAAATAGCTAATTTAACGCATCATTTCGTAATTCGATTAATTTGGTTTTCATAAATACAACTTTTATAATTAGAGCCCCATCCAATGGTTGAATCATGATTATTTATTCGAGCTCATTTCTAACAATTCAAAACGGTAAGAAAAATTAATATTAGCAAGAAGGTTTTTAAAAATGAAAATTGACGTATAATAATGAGTATCGAATTCTAAAAAAATGGAATAGCTGATTTAACGCATCGCATCTTCTTTCACGTATTATTGTGTCATTAGGTGTTATTGTAATAATATTTCCTTGTACTTTTTAAGTATAACTTTACTAAAATGTTGCGAATTTCTTATAGATATTGAAGCAGAAAATCGAATCTATAAATAATAAAAAATGCAACCCAACATCTGAAATTACATCAAATAAATATACCGTGGTAAAGAAAATGCAGAAACCCTTCTTAGAATTACTTTTGGAACAACATTTGAAGGATCCATCATTTACTGAAGAAAATATTATAGAACAAGTTGACACATTTATGTTGGCGGTAACGTAAATCTTTACATTTCAGTGCTCTTTTATTTCACTTCAGCAATTTCATGTTTCCAAAATGGGTCTGGTCTACAATTTTACATCCACTTTCTGATAAGCAAGATAATTGTAATTTTGTATACTTGTGCCTTCGCGATAACTGTATTGTTTGAGTAACATAATAACACTATTAAGTTTCAGTTCTATTTTCTCGTGTATATATTTGATTAATTCTTTTAGTTACAATTTATTTTGGGTGCTAAAAATCTTTATTGGCAAGTTATGAATCTTGTATGAAGGTGATGAATATATAAGATTTGCAGTAAATAAAAGCTCCTAAAGCTATACTTAGAACTCTGAAATGGATTAGGACCACAATTGTGTTAAATCAATATTAAAAAATAAACTACAGTAATACCTCTAAAGCTTCATTATTAGTATTTCGATTAATTTAATAAAATTGCGATTCCATACAAATGGTATTATCTGGTTGTGAAATAATGGAAACTGCATTTAAAGATAAAGTTTTATAATCGATTTTTGAACCATTTCATCTGAATTTTGTATATTATTACAGATTTATTGAATAAAATTTCCGTCTAATAAAAACAGAAAAACCATAAATCAAATGACAAGCGTGCTTTAGTATTTTTAAAAACATAAGACAGAAATGAAAAAAGTAATTATATTGTAATAAAAAATATACAAGCTGGCCATAATTTGCAATACGACAAAATTTTGCTCAATGAATTAATTACAATTCTGTCTATTTTCTAGAGCATCCGACTTGGAACGAAGCCCAAGAATGTAATGCCTATGATTATCTATAGATTAGTTTGTAGATTAATTTTCAGCAAAATAATTGTAAATTTTCCAATAAGCTTATTTTTAAATTCCTGAACATGAATATTTTTGGAAATTTGGAGAATAAAAATTCACTGATACAACTGAAAAATATATTTTTATTTCAATTTTCTTTCGAAGTGAAAAGCCATTTATTTCTCTGCAATGGACTTATTTAAGTATGTTTAGGTTGTTACTTCTGTATATCTGTATACCATCTGTTCAACCGTATACCATCTGTATATCATCTGTTTCATAATATTATATCATCTATAACATAATATTATATCATACGTAAAAATATAGTATTTTAATATTGAAAGATATTAATTATTAGTTAGTAGATTAGGCTTGTCACCATATAATAATTTTAGAAAAAATAAGGTTAACATTTCATAATACATATGATATTTTATATTAATAATAAAGTTGAATATGTGTGTCCCTGTATGAGTGTGTGTTAGCTTTCTCCAGACCAGACCGTCTTATTTAGAGTTACGAAACTTAATACATATATAACTTGAAGGGTGGAAATATGCATGTTTTTTTTAAATTTTTGACTAGAATTTTAATTAAAAGTTCAGCTGAATTTTGCCTTTTATATCTGTGATAACTTCCGAATATACTACTGCACCACAATGGTTTTTATATTGTTTCAAAATTCAATCAATTAATTTTTTATGAATATCAAATTAAGAATCAATATCCTAATTTTTTTTGCAATCTCTTAAATGGTTTTATTCTTTTTTTTTTCTACAATTTTTTTAAACAGTAGTTTAATTTTCTGACCTGAAATGCAATCCACTTTCATTGTTTCTTCAGATATTTAATCTCAGGATTTCCTCCCTATGTTGAAAGTAAACGAAGAAATATATCCGTGTAATTTTCAAGACGAATAAAAAGCAATTTTACAATATCTCGAATGTTAGAAGAGGGATGAGTCACAAATGTACGTTTCTAAAAGCATTATGATGCCACAAAAATGGTTTGAATTGGGAAAGCGTTTGTAACAATTAACCGAAATTATTAAGTCTAATAAAGCAACATGGTTTTAAGTGCCTGGAAATTTAGCTAAATGGACATGAAATGACTTCTGACCGATTTAAATGAAATTAACTGTATTCAATATTCTCTGAGAAATAGCTGGCCACCAAAGGCGATTAATTAATTAACTATAAATAAAATATTTAAAAATGATCTATACCAAAAATTTAAAAAAATATATCTGCTATTAAAAAGGGTAGTTTTTAATGTTTGTTTTTATTGAATCAAATTATTATATATCACGACAAGTTTTCTAAAAATCTATATTTTTTACTAATTTAATCGCAAATTTCATGCGTTCAGGGACAAGATACTACAGCTACTGCAGTGAGTTGGACTTTATATTGTTTAGGAATATATCCAGAAGTCCAAAAACAAGTACATGAAGAGTTGGATGCAATTTTCGGAGAAGAAAAAAACATGGATATCTCACGAGAAATCCTGTCACACATGAGATATCTCGAATGTGTTATCAAGGTAAATAAGGTATTCTTCATTCTCTGATAGTTCTTAGACAAGTAGTCACGTAAGAGAAAATTTATTTGATTCTTTTGAAATCTGAAACTGTGCTTCAAGTAACAAAATTTTATTTCCTTATTATCAGATTTATCAAATATTTCAGCAGAGAAATTGATTTTTACATCATCTTAAAAATCGAAATATTGTCTTTTCAATGATACTAATTTATTTTTTATAGAACACACTTTTTATTTTCATTCAAGACGCCCTTTTTAAAACACTGCTGCCTTTTCCAGTGATATTGTTGAAGTCTGTTGACGACGTGTAGTCCTGACATAAAGGAAATATTATATCAGGTTATCTGATTTTATTTGAGGGGAAATTATCGATTTTCTTTCCTATCAAAAATATACTTTATTCAACTCCTCACATCGCGCTTGCCGGCCGAGGCAGAGCTCTCCTCCATTCGCTTGGGTTCCTACCATTACGTCACAGTATCGCCTTGGTGCGCGATTGGTGGTGAAAGGAGAAATATTTAGTTGGAATTTTTAGTTATTTTTATTCCTCACGAATAAACAGGTCACTAATTTTTGCTCGGTTATAATAATTAAAACTTAAACAAATATCATTTTAACAGTTTCTTGATTATATTTTACTTAGATGCTTTAGCAAAACTTTTTGATCCTTTCTGCTTCTTTGGAAAGTTACGGACTTTTACAATTTTTTTGCTTCTTATAGACTTCTGTGTTTAAGAAGTCACAAGCAAAATAAAAATTTAACGATTTTCACGAGTAATAAATACCTATTTCCACGAAACCACTAAAAAAGAACTATTGATTAAGATGGAAAAATTATTGTTCTAAGAAATAAATAGATACTATAAAAATAGATCAATTGTTTTGACGCAAAAGATATTAATAATTAATTTAATTTTCTGCAAATTTTTAATTTTTTTTATTTATAACTCATTATCACTTTAATTTTGAAAATTTAGGGTGAATTTTTTCTACCAGATGGTAGCACTTGCATGGAAGTAAAATCCGAGGAAATTAATCTGAATATAAATAATAATATTCTGAAAATATTTCAATCAGTAGAGTATTATAATTTATAACACTGTGTAAAATTTCAAAATTCCAGCTTTTGAGGAGAGGAAAGAATTATTAATTACGAGATTCCACTTTCAGAAGAATGAATCTTGTCAAGTTTAATAAAAAATTCCTTAAACAATTAACTGATCCTCATGTATATTAAATTTATGAATACACTAATTATATTATCCACACACTAATTATGTGATGCAAAAACTGATGCATAAAACAATGCATAAAAGAAGATCTAAACGTTCTTTAAATGAAATGTTTTGAAAGATTAATTACAAATTAAAACTGAAATTTTTCTAGTAATATTACAGATAAAGCGATGTTTAAAAGTAGTGGAAATCCTGTTTCTCTTATGGGAGAAAGTTAATCACACAATCTTCAAAACAGAGCTGAAAATATTAATAATCAATGCATGTGCGAATCTTAAAATGTGACTCATGCTCAGGAAATTCCGTTTTGGTAAATGAGTAAAGCTAATTTCTTTTATATTTTAGTATTAGAGATTTTATTTAAAAAAATTAAGTAATGTAAATTACGTGCATACATATTTAAATTCATATTGACTATGATATTTCTATATGATTTGAAGTATTTTTTCCACAAACTTTACCGTCAATGCTTTTAAGTTTTTCACTTCACTTATCATCTATATTCACAACTATTTAATTTGGAGTGCAGATAAAGTCTAACGACTTTGTTTGTACGATAACCGCTACTGATATATAAATCTTCTAAATGTCGCAATAATATATATATATATATCTTTATTGATATATCCATCTGTGTATAGAAATATATATTATAACTGCGTTCGTCTTAATCAACATTTTTTTAAAGTAATCTTCTATCTTCCATAATGGGATTTTATCACATTGTCCGGGCATTGGTAAGACATTTTTTTAAAGTTATCATGTAGTTCAATTTCACCCTGTTCCTATCAGTAACAAAGGTTGATGGGTCCAGTATTCAACCTCACATCCCTGTTCACGACTTTTAGAATTAGTTAAGATAGAACGTCAATGGAGTAAAAAGGAAGAAAATTTGTAATTTTTCTCGACAGTATTTCGAATAAAAGTTGAACATTTCGTATATTATATATTTTTAATAGTTGCTTGACTCTCTTATTGTTTTAGGAGACAATGAGACTATATCCTGTGATACCCGTCATTACAAGGGAAAACGATCAGGAATTTAAAGTTTGTAAGTGTTTCCTTACATAATTTTTGGAATTAATATTATATAAGTAAAATCAGAATTTGCCAAATTTTGCAAGAAACACAAGAATTATTATTATTATTATTATTTGCTTATAACGAATTCTTTCTTCCTCTTTCTTGAAATATGTATATAATGTACAGGATGTTGCCGAATACGACCGACAAATTCAGATGGGTGATAATACGCGTCAAGAGAAAAAAGGGTCACTATACAACATGGGTTCCAGAACGACGTTTAGGGGAGAAAATCGCTAAAATATAAGGAGGCGATAAACTGTTGGAAAACTAAAAAATTAATTAAAAAGTAACAAATGGTGTTTCAACTATGAATTTAGTTCAAGTGAAAGCTCAATCTTACAGCTATTTTTCATGTATGTAACATGCTGATTTGATGAATCGGGGGGTCGAAAATTATTGAAAGCGTAAAAGTAGTTTAGAACTCTTATCTGCAAAAATATTAAAACTCTAAGAACAATAAAAGCTTGAAAATATAACGAATTTTATAGTCTTTTATTTGATACAAGTCTGTAGTGAGAAAATTTAGGAGGTTTTAAGACATTCTAGAAAAACTAAAATGTTTGCCGGGTAACATCGCTGTAATATCGGCACCGATGTTTACAGAAGGTATCGCAAAATTCTGAAGAAACATTCTGAGGAGTAATAGTAAGCATCAAGGCAATAAGAATTTCCAAAGGAATATAAAGTCTCAAACAAAGGTTAAAATTTATTTGGTAGAAAACAGGTACAGCATACATTTACCGCACAGACATCTTAACATAAGGAGACCATGAGAAACTTTTATAAAATTTTCTAAATATTGTGGTCGCGACACAACCGACATCGACATTTAAAGGATCACCGGACGCGCTAAAACATATAAGGTGTGCTTGCGATCACTCCATCAGTGACGACGATCTGTCCTATGAGATGTTCCACTGAATCTAAGGGTGTATGATAAAGAAGAGATTTCATGTGGCCCCAGAAGAAGAAATCCAAAGGATAAAGGTCCGTTGAACGTGGAGGTTAATCAACAGGTTCGCCTCGTCGAATCCACCTTCTAAGATTTGTATTATCTAGGTAGTTACGGACAGAATTCGAAAAATAAGCTGGAGCACCTCATGCATTAATAAATGTCTGCCCAGATGTTAATACTAAATTTGTTTTGCAAGTACGCCGAGGTAATGATATGGGGATTTTCGGATGACCAAATATGTGCATTTTGCGTGTTGAAGACACCTTCTCTAGGGTCATTCTCTTCGACAGAATAATTCTCTCTTCGATGTCTGTTTTTAGATTTTCACAGAATAATCATCTCCTGCCACCCGATGTTTAATTATAATTTTTCATCTCCTTAATGCCTACTATCATTTTTCTAAATTTATCTTTCGAATTTGGTAACACACTCTGTAAACATTGGTTCCGATGTTGCAGCGATGTTTCCTGGCAAACATTTTAATTTTTCTGGAATGTCCTGAAACCTCTTCAGTTTTCTCCCTACAGACTTATAGCAAATTAAAGAGTATAAAATTCCTAATAGTTCCAAGCTTTTATTTTTCTTAAAGTTTTAATATATTTTCAGAAAAGGGTTTGAAACTACTTTTCCGTTTTCAATAATTTACGACCGACTGGTTCATCAAATCGGCATGAAAAATAACCTTTAAGAATGTACTTTCAATTCAAAAAAATTCATAGTAGAAACATCACTTCTTATGTATTTTATTAACTTTTTACAGTTTCCAACAGTTCCCCGACTCTCTCTCTCTATTTATATATATTTCATGCATGTTTCTTGAAAGCTGATATGAAAGTATCACATAATTTATGCAGAAATATTTAATATGAAAAGAGAAGATTATTTATCCACTGTCAAACGTTCGTTTTTAGTAACAGTCCAAACAAACGAGAATGTAGGTGGTAAGGGGGGGGGTGACTGGTGAGCTTTACACTAATGGCATTCCAGAAAAATATTTCGGCCCTGCTTGAAGGTAAGCGCATTGATGTATTTAATAATAAAAATTGAGAGAATAGTTTTCTGTTTGCTGGTATTTTTACTTTTTAAATCTCCTCCAAAGTACCAAACATGGTTGGGTGGAATTTTTCAAAATTTATTTATTTCCACTTTTTTAATTGAGGAGATTTCAGTGAGTGTTTTGTCTCCATGCATGATTTCAGCAGAAGGAAGGCATAGCCATGATTTCAGTCTTCGCACCATTCTGCCCAAAGTGATATGGAAATTCATTGAAAGGGGAAGAATAGCAGAGAGATAAGGCCTAAAATATCTAAGATTATCTTATCCTTCATATTCTTCCAATCATAAAAGTGTTTTATATAGAGCACGGATGTCTGTTAAAATCCATATGTCTTTCAAATACTATCTGGTAGCAACGTTACTTTAGTGAAGATCTATGTGAATTGCAACAGGCTCCAACTTGAATACAGAGCAATGACCAGCATTTATGTTGATTTCATTATGATTTTTCTCCTTCCTTTTGTCCATATGCTTAGCAAGCGAAACTCTTTGCTTTTTTGTATTTTCCTACTATTTATTTCCTATTATTTCATTTTATTATTCTCTCTCTTGAATTGATTGATTTTATAAGTGAGGAGTGGGGTATAATAATTGGTATTTTAACTTTAATTCATGGGTCAATGCACAGAAATAAAGGGATATTTATCTGCGATATAGAAATTCTAAATAAATGGTTGTTTTCTGTATTAATAATAAGATGAATGTGCGCGCGCGGGTGTGTGTGTGTGTGTTAGCTAAGTAAAGGCTAGTTTTTTTGAAGAACAGCTGCCGAATTTGGCATATGTATACTTTCATGTATAAAAATGTGCATCTTGTTACAATTTTTAGAACTCTAATTAATTAAATATAGGCTGAAATTTTGACATTTTTTCTTGATTACTCTCGGAAATATAATAACGCAAGAATGAATCATTTAAAAATTAAAAAATATATATATATAATTTTAAATGATACCATTTTAATAAACTTTTAAGTTTTTGTTGTATTTCAGGAATCGTTTAAAAGTATTTTGTCTAATTTCCAGCATTAAATTACATCGCCGCCTTGAAATTCAAAACATTTTCGTTGTTTCATCTGCTATATGATACAACTATTTTTTCCTTCGTTGAAAGTTAAAGAAGATGGCTTTGCTTTAATATCTGTATAATTTTCGAAATGTTTAAAGAAAGTTAAGTTACGCTACCGCGAAATTTTCAAAATCAGGAACATGAAGCTACAAAAAAGTGATTTATATAAAATCAAATATAACCAAATATCCCGGTACAGCCGCTAGTCGCCTGTAGCAACTAATAAGTATGAAAAAAAAAGAATTTTGAAACAGCAAAAAATAATGAAAAAGGTATACTTCAAATTGAAAATTATTTAAAATATTTCTCATCTTTTTCCAAAATTCTTTTTCCTTGTATTCATTTATTTCTTAATTTGTTTAATAATATTTCGGAAGGATAGAAACAAATGAAACAAGTTTAGTTTATTGTACACTATAGTGAAGCAAATAAGAATTATAGATTATACATATATTAGAAGAAACTAATGTATGCTTTTTTTTTCTATTATAGTGAATCACACGGTGGGGAAAGGTACTGTCTGCGCTATTTTATTCACGGCCTTACATCGAGATCCGGAAGTGTTTCCTGATCCAGAGAAATTCGATCCCGATCGCTTTCTTCCTGAAAATTGTGCAGGAAGACACCCTTATGCTTATATTCCATTTTCTGCAGGACCTAGGAACTGCATAGGTAATATAATTACATAAATTTAAGAAAAGCTTTTGCCGCCTGAATAATGATTGTGTAGTATTTTGCATTTGTAAAGAGTACTTTTGATAGACGAGGAGTTAGATAAAAAATTAGCGTTACAATGAACATTTTATTTTGGCTTTTAAACTTTAGCTTTTTTAAATCTAAAATGCATTAAAATGAAAAAAAGGTGAACTTTCTTTTTTTTGGATAATTTTTTTTGAAATATAAAGAAACTATCGTTACATCAAAATATCTCTATAAACTGCTTTAATACGAAAAATAATTTCATGAACTAATTTCGGATTCTTAAACACATCGGAATTTTTTTTCTTTAACCTTTTCATTAGCTACATTTTTAAAACTCGAAATATTTATATATGCCTATTAATAATAATAATAATAATAATAAACGTTTTATAATTCAGTTAAATCAAGGAATCATTTAAATATATTTGATTTTATTCATAATGCGTGGCGCCATCTTGTAACAAACTTGAGAAATATTCATAAAAATATGAAGTGTTCAACATTCGGACTCGTCTGTGGTTCTATTGGTAGTGAAAAAAAGTGAAATACATTTACTTTTAGTTGTTTAATTTCTATAATCAACCTCAATGTTTCATGCAAATGACATTTTCAAACAAAAGTTTGATGCATTTATAAAGCTAATAACTAAATAATAAGCTTGGAACACATAATCAAAAAATTGATCGTTGGAGAAACATTCAGTTTTCGAGTTTATAATGGTTCAAAGTAAAAGATAAACTTTATTGTAAGAAATCAATAATGCCAAGAGAACGCAAATCAAAAGCTGCCTGATCTCAGAGAATAATTCCTTGATTTAATACCTGATATAATAATATGCTGCTATTATAATGCTTAAGATATAGTGCTATTAAAAACAAAATTCCACAATTACAAATTCGGTTCATGCAAAAGTAAGATTATTTTCACACAGTAAAATGCAATATTAATATTGAAGAATGCCAACTTACATATAAACAAAGATATATATTTAGAAAATCTTTTTGATTGTATTTATTCAATCGTCTATTTAAAAATATTTTTGGCATGGAGTAGATTTAATGATATGCGTTTATTTTTCAAATTTTATATTGTGATTAATTTAATATTCAAAACACAATGCTTTGATTTTAAGTTTGATTATATGGTAACAATTGTTAAATGTGAAAAATTTTTGATTTACAGGTATTACGACGTTAAGGATAAAAAATTATAGCTAGGGAAAGAAAAGCTAAAAGGAAATGGCAGTTAACTCTTTTCTAGAAATATGGCTTTGAAACAACTGCGATAAAATATACAAAACTTATAAACTTATGATGCAATTTAAATTTTATTCAGCAAATTCAAGCCGAAAAAAAACAGAAATAGAGACATATACGTTCGTCCCGGGTTCGAATCCGGTGGGTTCGGGCATGGTTGTTCTTCCGCCTTCCAACTGTGAGGTGTGTGAATGTGCCCTCCTGTAAAAAGAGTTTGTGCAAGCGGATGTGACGCATAAAGTAACCAAGACGCATTCTTGACCCTAGTTGGGCTTGCAAAATACGTTAAGTCACAACAATACACAACAGGCAGATTTTCAATGTATTTAGATCTAGAAGATCCATTCCGTGTTATTTTGTTCAGTAGAATCGATTAATCGTTAACCACGTAAATAAAATAAGCGTCGACTGCTGTAGTCATTTAGAAAATATATTCAATGTGACATAATGTAAGAAATAAGAAAAATTAAACGCTTTTATTAATGCAAGGAAAAAAAGGAATAATTCTTTTTCAAAATCTAAAATGCTAAATATTTTTCAATCAGCGAGACAAGTTGAAAACAATACGATAAGAATATTAAACTTTAACACACACCAAAATAAAGTATGGTCTTAAAATTTATAAAAATAAAGTAATTATGACTAAGATTAAGTTTTTCATAAACGTAAGAGTATTGATCAAATTTTTTATCAGCTGAAGAGTATTAGTATCAATAATATTATATTTATAAGAATATACTACTTTTCCGAAAATTGATTTAAGCACCAATTTTTCGATAACATTTTATTATATGTTTTTATTTATTGATTTAAATATACATTAAAAATCTTCTACTGATTTTATGTATTCATTTTTTATAACATAATATTATAGCCTTTCTGTATTTTAACGTTATACAATTCCATTTCTCTTAGGTCAAAAATTTGCGATGATGGAAGCGAAAACTATTCTAGCTTGCATTCTGGCTCACTTTCGTGTTAAATCCTTGGATACCCAGGATAAAGTACTCTTTTACCCCAATATCACTCTTCGAAATGCTTATCCCATGCGTCTGAGCTTTGAGCTCAGATAAATGTATTGTTGAATTGGATACATTATTTAATGTACTTTTAAGCGGAGATTTTCGTTCAGACATTGTTCAAAATTTTTATTCCTTATCTTTTGTGCATCCAAGAAAATAAATTATATTGAAAAAAGAAATTTTGGAAATTTTAATATTATACCAAGAAAATTTTTTAAACATAACCAGAGTAGGGTGTAGTCTTCTCAAAACATCTTTGCATACTCTTTATCATTGGCATGATCCCCCCAACCCCGGGTTAAAATCGATTTATACCTCATATGACATTGGCAAACAAAAATTTCGAAATATTGTTCTCTTGTGGGTATTTATCGTTTTAATTGAAGATATCGTTAGTTTTTGGTGATATTTTTGCGATTTACCCCTAGTGTTTAATAATTGGCGCCCAAATATTTAATTTTTGTTTTAGATGCGTTGTTTTCAACCGAATGGAGCGAATATTTGACATAGAACTTCTAATGTATTCCCAAAATCATATTCTATTTTTCATATATTTAAATCAGTGCGCCTTTGAATTATTGCGTCATTATACTTGTGAAAGTACAGGCTGGCAGAGAATAATCAACTTGTTAGGTACATACATTTGCAATGAATAAATGTGCTTATCAAATTTTATTAATCCAGTTCTCTTCGTTTTGTAGTCATTATGTTATCTTATATTTGGATAGCCGGATCATTTTTATCAGATATTCAGAGGCCGGACTGATTCTGAATATCTGATAATCTAAATTCATAAAATGAATTCCGTCTGTGTTCTCCAAAATGTATATCCTTAATAAAATATGTGCCGATTTTTTTACCATACTTCGTTGAAATGAAGCTTGATAGTCTTGATAATCATAAATACATATAAAAAAGCTCTTTAATTCTTGTGATCAAATTATTCATAAAAATGTTTTTACCACATTGTTTTTTAAAAATGTTTTTTATTTGATTATTTCGACAAATAATATTAGAATGAATAAGAATATTAAACTATGAAAGTTACTTGAAAAGTAAAATATTTTGAAATTGATAACAGAAATTTTACTTGCTACGTTCGTTTTACCACCTTGTTTATAGATAATTTTTATAATTTTCCTTCTGTTGGAGATGTTAGTATATAACGTGAAAAATTCCGCATCTATAGAGGTGCGAAACTTCCTATATAGTAGTTGTTTCTCGCTTCCACACTGATGCACTTATATGATATACTTAAAATATATGAATAAACTACTAATTATAGTTAAAATGTCTCATTAAAGTACTCATTATAATTAAAATGCTGGAATAAATTACTAATTGTAATTTGAATGTCTGAATAAAGCGTTATTTATAATTAAAATGGCTACAACGTGTCTCAGTTTTGTTAGACATGTCAACCGCGAATGAATAATTATGATAAAACAAATATATTAAAGGCAGGTATAGAAAACACTTCATGTGATTTCAGTTACACGTTATATTTATATGTGGTTACAGTAAGATATCCAGTATTTATTTTTCTTCTACATAAGGGCTGAATAAAACATTTCCTTTTTGCATTTCATGAAAACTAATTCATTTTTAGATGCAAAAAAGTTTTAATCTTCTATAAATAAAATCAATAAATAAGTTGCTGGGGGTCTAGGGGTAGCGCGCCTTCTCCGTAATGTAGACATCCTGGTTCAGGTATGGTTGTTCTTCCAGGTGTGTTCTATCTGTGAGGTCTGTGAATGAGCTCACTTGTAAGAAGGTGTTGTGCAAGCAAGTGTGTGAGTGTCATCTTCATCTGGGATAGAAGTCGGGTTTCTGCCATGGCATGCTCAGGGGTATCTACCCTCAGAAGCTACTGCACCCCTTTCCGAGGTAACGCGGACACAACGTCATCATCAACAAATAATTTAGAAATTTATTAAGTTAGAAATTCTTTATAAATTGTTATTAGTAAGGGTTGGAATGACCAAATATAAAGGCATCAATGAAAAAAATCTTATGTTTCCCAATAATTTTTAACTTAGTTGCATAAAAGTTTTAAAGAATTGTGTTTCGATCGTCATTGCTTTACAATAAAGCTATGAGTAAAGAAATTCATATGCAATAGAAAAAAAATCGGCACAATTTTAGTTCGTGAAATTGCAAAAATGATTCTATAAACCGGAATCGGATTGACGCTGTCAGAAATTAATTCCCTTTTTCTGAACCTGAACATAAATGCATGAAATGCATTTTTCTTATGATACGAATTTATTTTTATTCTGTTCTTTTGATTTGTATACGATAAATACCTTCATTTAAATGCATTAATTGAAATAGAAATCAAACTCCATTTCTGAAGTTGTTTGTTTGAAATTCTGTTTCCAACTTTTTGAATTTAAATATTTAATATTTTCTTCTTTGAAATTTTGTTTTATAAATATTATTATATTTCCGCAACATTATATTGAAATCTGGCGTTATTGTAACATATATATTAAGATAAATGGATTCAGTAGTAAATTCTACAATATTTCTTTAAATAATTTTTTCCTCAGATTTTTTAATTTGAACATTAAATGAATTACATTTTACTGATTTCAAGCATTTTAATTTATTTAATTTTTTATTAATTTAAAAGAATATACAGAAATATTTAACTTCGAATAATATATTTGTAAAGATAAGATTTTCTAATCGAGTTTTTGATTCAATTCCTGATGTTCTAGAACTGATAAATATATCTAATTTTTTTCGTTAGAGATGTAATACATTATTTTATTATTCTCAGGATTTATTCACGAGTTAATAAGTAAATTAAATAAAATTTTGGTTCCAATAAAATGGCGTTACATATTAGTGAAATCGCTTAAACATTAAATTATAAATTCCAGAATATTTCCTACAACTCGGGACATTTAGAGACTCTCTAGTTTGAAATAAATGTTTGTGGTGTTTAATTTGAATTAAATCCTTTATCCATAACTTCATGTTAATATTTATATCAATGAAGTATTTTAAAGCATCAAATTATGACAGTCATGAAATCATTTATGTCAATAATTTTAGGCATTTGCTATTTATGGTGAAAGAGAATTTAGATAAGCGACCAAGTCCTCGAAGTCTTAGTGTTATAAAAAGCGAAGTCACAGTGTAAAACATGTAACAGTGATCTACTTTCAAATTGCTTTTTGCTCTTTATAGGGCGGTAATTCTCTTATTTATTGCTCATATAATCTAGTGCAGTTTATAAAGAAAATGTTTTGACTTTAAAATTCAGAGAAGGAAGAGGTTTCAATAAATGAAATGAGCTTTATTTTCTTCATTACAATGCTGATGTAGAAATCAGAAACAATCTATACAATTTGAGTCTACAAATTAGAGTAAATATGACTTTTTTTATCACCGAGACTCAAACTTCAGGCTCAAAGGTTTGGCACTTCGAATAACGATATTTGGATAGATAATCACTTTCTCTTTTTTGTGCGGGGACGTGACACGGAAGTGCTTTTGAATATTTGATAGGATTAAATTCATATCCATCATTTCGAATTTTTGTCCTTTAAATAAAAAATTCGCAAGTATTAAAATAATAATAAATTAATTAATTAATCCGCAATACTATTAAAATAAATAACAATCGCTTAATACATTATTTTCACACTTTTGCATGAAATGTGTTTCATTAAGCAAATCAAAAGAGCTAAAAGATTTATATTTTTAATTGATTGCTCAAAAAGTTGTTTCCAGTTGGTCATATAAACGGAAACAAAATTTCATTTTGAAAATAATTCATTTATGAATTGAACAACTGCTATTAAAAATAAATTCAAACTTAAATTAAATAATTTAATTTTTATTAACTGAAAGCATCGAGAAACAAATGACTGTAGATAAAAACTTTTGTAAATTTATGTCATTGCTTTATCTAGGAATGCAGAAGTCTTATCAATGAAAATTCTTTAGTATTTCTTTTAACAGTTTAAGCAAAATTCACTTCATTTGATAAAATCAGGAAACTACTTAAATGTATAAATGAATTTTATTTTTTCGTTCTGTACACATAAAATACTGTACGAGACTATTAGGTATTATCATCGTTTCATAATTCATAACTTTACAATGAGCTAAAGCATTAAAGATGCATTTCCTATTCAATAAGTGTAATTAATTTTATTGTCAGGCATTTTGAAATTAGAGTTGTTTATTTTAAATAGATTCCATTAAGGATTTCGAGGCTTCAATATTTTGTTGCGTCTATTCTTTCACCTGGCTTCTTTGAAAATATGCCAGAAGAAGTTTGGTTTGGTTATATTAACGTCCCGTTTTTAAAGCAACATTAAGGATATTCTGGGATAGACCTCGTAATTTTGAACCTCAGTCAAACATCTGAGCTGGCACTCCATCTTCAAGCTTCAAGTATTACAAACCTTTCAGTATTAAAGTAAAATCAAGAAAAATGTATTAATCATGAAATTCATAAAGAAGTCAATAAATTTCTTTCTTTGTTATAATGGATAAATTTATCTAAAAATAATAAAATAATTATTTCAAACTTTAATTAATAATGCAATCGACAATAGCAATTTTCAATAAAAATGTAAGACTTTCTTAAATAAAATTCCACATATAGAATCAACTAAAAAAAGTGTTGCACTTTTAATAACTTACTAATGAATTGCTTTACAGTATTCAAGGCCTTCATTGCTTTGAGCATTGATGGAAATTTGCATAGCGCTTTCAGAAAAAAGGAAAAAAAAATATTAATTAATAATTATAAAAAAAGATGGTTGTCTTCTTTCATAAACGCTGTAAAAAGAATAACTATGATTAATTATTGCCGATTTGCAATGTTTTTAAAATTAAAAGTTTCCTTAGTAGAAATGATAAGAAATTCTGAACAAAAGGTTTTTGTAAATTTACAATGACATTATTAGTAAATATCTTATTTTAAATTTAATTGATGAATAAACTGATGATTAAATTTTAAAATTAGAAATAAAGTAAACTGCCACCAGGAGCACACACGTTTAGGCAAATACAAAACTCTAGTACACTTAGGAAATGAATAAAATTCATTTCAAAACTCCATCTCTAGAAACATAAAATAAGACTAGAAAAAAGTACTTCCATCTTCAAATATTTTTTTTAAAAATATTTGAAAAGAGCAAATATTTTTTTACTTAATATTGTTAATTTCTTAATGATCTTATTTATAAAACCATTTTAATATTTTTCCTAATTGCATTCTTTGGAAAGTTACATAGATTTTTTTATTTTTGCATAAAACATTTAAATGCTTGTATGCAATTTTTAATGATATTTTCTCAAATTCTAAATTTTCATAGAATGTTTTTACCCCAAACAAATCAGAAAATAAACTCTAATCACATGTTTTGATCAAATTTGTTAAAATAATTTCTTAATATTTTCTGCAGTTCCTGAACTTGAAAATAAGTAAAATGTTAATTTTGAAATGTTCTATTATTGTTTTAAGGCTTCACAATGTGAAAAAGTAAAAATTTAATTTTAGTTGCAAATTGCAAAATAATATTTAAATAAGAAAAATAAAATAGAGAAAGATAAATAGAAAAATAAAATAACTTATGATCATATTTATAAATAATTCTTTTTTTCCCATGAAAAATTCATTCGCATTTTAATGCAAAGGAAATGCAATTATAGTATTAAAAATTTAATTTATACTTCAAATCTGTAATTTTCTTTTAGGTTCTTTTTTCGAAATTCAATAATTCAAAAATTATTGAAACAATTGTAACAGGAATATTCCGAGTCATTAGACTATATGTTTGAAATAGCGTCACCTAATCTGGTTCTTACGCCATAAAAATTCACCAATGAAACAAATTCAGTTATCATTGTACAGAAATTTTCATGGAATATTTATAACAACAGTGGTTTACACTATGTTAATCAGTTATTTTGATGAGATTAACTTCTGATTCTGCGAGATAGCATTAGATGAATAACTCTACTAAACTATACGTCCTAATCAAATGCCCTAGAACAGTTTAAATATTATGTTAATTACCTTGACTATAATGAAGAAAGTGTGCGATATGTGTTTTATAACAGCTTCAAATTTTTAATATAGTAAATCTGTTCAGCAACCATTTGTGCCAGTGAATATACTATTAATATTTAGAACATACATTAAAGGGAAAGAATAGAAAACAGTAATTTTGTTACATGTCTAGGTATGTCTAGAAGCCTAAAGAATGAATTTAAGAGAGTTCAAAGGTATCTAAATTTAAATTGAATCAAGAATTTGCGGGACCACTTCACTAGTCCTATGTTATCTTCTGATCTTCAACAATACATACTGCAATTGTGATCACAAATTTAGTGTCTCCATCACTGCGAAATATTGTTCGATGTCTGCAAGATGTTCTTCGACATTCTGAATGAATATGTCTCATAATATCATAAAGATATTTTATCAAAATTTCGATTATTTTGGATGGCTTAATATCCCTGTAAATGCCTTTAATTGATTTATTGAGGCACTTAAAACAGTACCATATGTGTATCTGCAAATGACAGATACTCTGGATGTTAAATACCGAGTACCGATCCGTGGAGCCAAAAGCTTATATTCCTTTCCTTTGTCAATAAGTTCTATATCCCACTTGATACAACCTGTAATGTAGGGTAGATTATTATAACCGGATGGAATAAAATAAGACAGAAATAATATTTATAGTGTTTGCAATTTTTCAGAGTGAAATATGTGTTATGTTCAAATATTCCTTTTATTATGATGTTAAAATATTTATAGAATTTACTGAGATTACATTCTCGAAACCGAAAATCGTCGAAATAGGGATAGTATACGAAAGATATTTTGCAAGTAAAAATAATTTCTGATATAAATTTACCATTTACGTGAAAAAAAAACAATTTTCGTTATAAAAAAGTGTACAATTATTTATTTATTCAAGTTTATTTATTCAAGTATTTATTTTTTAATAGTAAATTGGAAATATTCTTTTAATACAAGGAAATAAAATAATAAATGTCATATGACTTAAAAATTTAAAATAATAACTATTATCATTATAATTAGCATATTATTATAAGAAGTTGCTTAAGAATAAAATATATATGTATAATAAATTCATAATAGAGTGGTATTTCACCAAATGATTATAACTGGTTTGATGTTCGAACTAACCGCAGTTAAGAGAAATATTTGTTTTTCATAAAATCTCTTTAAAATTGGATAATTTATTGATTCCAAAAAAATCTTAAACAAATTTAAAATAATATAATTTATTATGTAGAATAATTGCATTTTTTTTTCACGAAAGTTGTCCAAATACTTTGCTTCTATCTTACGCTTCGAAATTTGACGATA
Organism: Argiope bruennichi; assembly: GCF_947563725.1. Taxonomy (NCBI): domain Eukaryota; kingdom Metazoa; phylum Arthropoda; class Arachnida; order Araneae; family Araneidae; genus Argiope; species Argiope bruennichi. Next base: position 64,037,927 of record NC_079160.1, read on the forward strand.
ATATGACAAAGCATTATCGTGAAATGAATTTATAGCTCTTATTGCTACTGCCTTATTAGGGTAATTTCAATATACGACACAAATTTTTGCTATAATAATTGGCTTAACATCTCTGGTTAATTTAATCGATTCTTAATCGATTTGTTATGACTACCTATTGTATACCTTATCATAATAAAATATTGGGAAAACTTCTGTAGATCTTTGCTAATCATGGTCAGTAAAATAGAAAATCACCTTTTATAACAGCAATAATTTATGTTGCTAATTTTTTATGAAAAAAAAATCCTCTATGTTTATTTCCATTTTATATTTGCAGTTATTTACTTCCACTGATTAAATGCACGTAGACTAAAGTTTAGAGACTTATAGAAAACTAATTAAATGAAAACCAGCAGAAAGATGTTTGGAAAACTTTATTTAAGTACAATCAACTGAAAATATCCTCAAACAATGCGTATTTTTGTTTTTTTGAATGAATTGAAAATGTCAGTTGTCTTGCTAAAGTACTCTTGTCAGTTTAATAAAATAAATCAATAAACCTTTTTCAAAAGGTCTTATTTCCTATTTTAAATCAAAATTCATGAAAACTTTTTTTCTCTGTCTATTATCTAAAAGGGAAAACGTGTTTACATCTTCCCATTTCGACAGTATATAGTCTCTGCTGACGGAACATCGCTCAAAGGCTTACACACACATTTCAAAAGAAGGGAATATACATTCTAAGCTTTTTACGGGCAAAAAAGCGTTATCTTATATAGGAATACTTTTGAAAATTCATTGACTGAAAACCAATTATGCTAGTTATTTTACATGATTCGCCAAATTCATTTAATAGTATGGAATAAAAAAAATATTATTAATGCCTTTGAAATCTCTTAATATCTATTCTATAAAATTAGAGATTTGTTATTGAGCAGAAAAAATGCTGATAATTATTTTAAGTACTGTAAAAGTGTCCCGCAGGACTCATCTTTAGGAATTGTTTTATGGTTAACCTTCACGGATAGATTGCTAAGAAGCTTTCAAAACGAGTGAATTGGCAACATTGGCATGGTTTGCTAACGGAATCTTTTTAGGTCTTCTGAAACGGTTTCATACAGATTTTTCAGAAAAATTCAAAAATGCAATTAAAAGAAATGGAGATAGATTTATAAAATATAATCTATTATTAAAATATATTATTAAAAAATCAAAATAAATCTCAATATATCAAATTTTTTTTATGAAATAGGAATTTCTCTGTTTATTCCCTCTATGAATATTAGCAACAAAAGCATTTATTATTTAAAAATGTGTAAATTAGAACTCCAGAATAATATATTTCTGGAGTTACTTTCGATCACAGAATAACATGGATTCTTCATTAGAATATTCTCACATGCAAAGCTTTGAACTTGCAAAGTAAACTTATGTGATATTTGAGAACAGTATTTTGTGTTAAGTCTCAAATAAGGAAAGAGATTTATCAAAATGCTCTCAAATAAACCGATGTTGCATGCTTTGAAATTTGGAGAAACTGAATATTATCACAGAAAAAGTTTAGAACTTGGAAAGTAAAATTATTTGATATTCGAGAACAATATGGGGAGTCAAATAAGGAAATCTCAAATAAGGAAAGATATTTATAAATATGCTCTCAAATAAAATTAAATTGTTCAAATTTGGTTCAAAGGCAGTATAAGAATCAAGAGAAGGCGTAGTCAAATGCAAAAAACGGTTCTTTTAAACCTTACAAGGATATATGGAACAGTCTCAACAGAAGAAATCCAGGTATTTGCCGGAATTAGTATTTGAAGAATTATGATATTAGATTATGATTTCATTAAAAGAATATTCACTCAAATAGATGACGAAGACATGAGCTATAATGACTTGTCATTTTCTGAGAATATTAGCTTCCCGTTTTGGTCAAATATCAGTATTTCTTGGACAATAAATGAATTTGCTAATAATAAAGCCAAAAAATCTTCCCTCATGATTAAAAATTATATAATAAGATTGGATAGGCTTCTTTATGTTTTAATAAAAACGTTGCAATACTTTGAGAAATATTTATAAAGTTCAATAATGATTCCAGTTTTTCGGCAGACGCATTAATTGTTTTGAAAGCAACTAATAAAACGGAAGATGATTTACAAGAAATTCATCTTCATATCTGCCCTCGTTTTGTACTCTTGGCACTTGAATCAACAACGAAAAATATTATCCAATTATTGTTAAAATCAAAATAATGTTAAAATATAAACTAAATATAAAACTTCATTGAGTTAAGACCGATGCTAGTACAATGGGTATGCAGATAGATTCTCTAGTCAAAAAAGGTAACTGAAAGAGGAATTATATATTTTTATCTGAAAATTCCTCCAGTCTGTCCTGTCATTCCTGACTGAAATTTTAAAAAGTCTAAAAAAATGACAAAATAGATGTTCTAATAATTCAAGTTTTTCTTTTGGGTTGATGTCTGTAGTGAATTCGAAAAGATTCTAAGAAGTATTTTATATAAATCAAATTTTATCTACTCTTGGTTGTTTCCCGACATATCAAAGTAGGTTTTTTTTTTTAATATAGAGATTATGGTAGTAATAAAGAAAGTATAGGACATTTTGTTTATGGATGGCCAAACAACAGACTGATATGGAAGAAAAATTGCTTTCGAACAGTTATAGATCAAATGTAATTTTGGAACTGGTTCAATATAAGTCTGGAAAAGTTGGAACAAAGAACATTGGACAAAATATACTCTTTTAAATAATAATACATGCTGAGATTTTGAACAGTATCATGTTTTGCCAAATATGCTATTTATTAATTGTACATATTTTACTTGATATTATCATTAATTATCTGTAATTTATACTGTTACTTTATCTTTTACTTTTATTACATGATTCGGTTTATAGTTATTTATATTTTCCTCTTTTTAATTATATTTTCCAGTTTTTGTTTTGTTGTCTTGCACATTTCTATTACCAGTTCTTACTATATAAAAATTGTATTATACTTTTATACTTAATACACTTTATATTTTCAAAATTCTATTATAATGATCAATTTCACTGTTTCTAAATTCTATTTGATGATATGTAAATTTTATATTATATTTTATCGATTGTGTTGGAAATAAATTATGGAAGCTTCTGCTGTTACCTGTCTTATTTGTTGTATCTTTGCGGGCTGTTCAGCAATTTGCAAATTAGTTGTATATCCGCTTTGATTGTTTGGGCTTCTCTATCTTAGATCTATTATCTGATATGCTTTCGTCAATAGACACTATAGTCATTTCAACTATCTAGTTTTAAACTCAGCCGTCTCTAGGAAAATAGATAATAAGCGACGATGTGAATTAAATTAAAAACGTAGTTATACCAGACCGCATACATAAGGAAAAAAAATCTGCTTGCATAACATTTATATCGTTATTGAGGAAAAGTTTAAGACTCTTTACAATTACCGATATTCTCAAACAATGAATAAGATTTCAATACATGCATATAAGTGCTTGAAACTTATTACATTGGAGTTATTTATTACATTGGGGTTGAATTTTTACGAGCAATTAAGAGGGAAAATCGAAAAAATAAAATAAAATAAAAGACGCCTATCGAAAATAAAAATCAAAAAGCTAATTGAAAGGAAGCTCTTTATTTTAAAAGGGAAAGTCCTTGGAATTACATCAGAAAGAACTATTATTTACTAAAGGAGAAGTCAAAAAACGAATAAATATTTGTAATAAATAATAAATTGTTTTATATATGTTATGGAAAAAAATGTCAGCGTTCTTTCAAATATTTTTATTTGTATATTTAAATGGAAAAAGTTTATTAATGTGAAAGATACTTTTTTTTCTACAAGTCTTCTCATTTTTTACACAGTTATCATACTACAGTTGCAACAATTAATTTTGAATACTTTTGATGTACACATGTGTTAAACAGTATCGGGACAATTTTTATTCATAATCAGTGGAAGTTAAATTCAAGAAATTAGAAAATCGGAAACACTTCCGTTTTAAAATTAAAGCTGTTGTATTCACAAAGGTGATCATCTATATATTTTTATTTCTAAATATTTCCAATTGCAGCCGCCAGTTTTGTGTGCTTTAAATATTTCTGAATATTAAAAATTTACAGATGAATCGATTGAATATAATTGTATATATATAAGAAAAATGTTTACTGTTTGTACCAGATATGCAAATATAATAAATATGTCACTCTACTAATGCATCATTCCACACAAGTTATCATTTCCATTATTCCTTCGAAAAAGTTTAGTAAATACTATCAATATAACATTTTAATATCGAAGTGTATATTAAAACGTTTTTTGGAACAGCTGATAAAACAACATGCTTTTTTCCTGAAACATTCCTTTATAATTGAAATATAAATAATAGAATTTTGTTGATTTTCATGTTACGATATTAAATAACTCTTTAGATTATTTTTAATTTTTTTTTCTGTTTTTAATATTTTTTAACAGAAATTTAAAGAAAAACAATTATTCCGCTAAAAATGGAACGATTAACTTGTGAGAGTTGACTGGCAGTAAATTATCCACACAAAAACATTTGCCCTTGAGTTTTGTCCATTTATAAATTTGTATTTAGTACGGAATTTTGATTTTGTGCCTTTTTCATTAAATGAAGATCTCACAAATCATTTCACCGTATGCCCCGCACTTCTTTATTGGAAATAAAATGAGGTCTAATTCTACAGCAGTTGCCACCTTATTCTATAGCGATATTGAAAAGAATGTTTTGTTTGTTCTATTCTACTTGGGCAATTTTTTGAAAATTTCTTCCAGAAAATCCAGAAATCTTTTGTTATTGTTACATTTTTTAAAAAGTTTTTATGATTATGGATAATATTTAGAATAATGATGTTTTAGATCATGCACATTCAATTAATATCAAACTTCTGATCAGTTTCTTTACTTGAGATCTAATTATTATTAATTAAAAATTATTTTTAAAAAAACATTATTTTAAACTGATATTTACATCGTTTTATAGCAGCTAGAAATATGATATTATATCTACCATAAAGAAACATGTTTGCCTGTAGTTTGCTACACTAATTCTTATTAAAATAATCAAAAGAGCATTTTTTTTTCTTCTTGGTCAAGAGTAAGATTGGATTACAAACAACTGTCTGGAATTAAATGATTAGTCTTCTCCAAAAATTATAATTTTTAATATTCTTATCAATTTTAAAAGGGAGGAAATCAAGTATAAGGAAAGAACATCTATGAAATCAAAGAATGGTTAAGAAAAAGGATTAGAAACTGACGTTATTAGTTTTGTGTAAAAATAAGAACGAAAAGGAAAGAAAGAAAATTTACAGTGCCTAAATTGCCATACTGTACAAGGGTTATTCAAATGAATAGATACGAAACGTCACTGTGGCTATAAATGAAGACTTTATTCAAAGTATACACCATAAGCCTGAGTACAACGATCCCATTGATTAACGAGCCGAAGTATTCTTTGTACCCAGAATTCCTGTGGCCGCGACGAGACGCAGTCCTTCACAGCGTCCTTGAGTTCACCGTCCTCGAGTACAGAAGAACCATTAAATCCGATGTACACTGTGAGACAATCCGAAGACTGCGTAGGTCCATCAAGAAGTAAAGACCAGGCCTACTCACAGAGGGTGTCGTTCTGCTCCACGATAATATGAGTCCACACGTCTCCAGGGTCACACACGCGGAACTGACCAAGTTCAAGTGAGAGCAGCTCGACCATCCGTCCTACAGCACGGATATGTCGCCCTGCGATTTTGATGTATTTGGTCCCCTGATAAAACACATGAAAGGGAAGAGCTTCATCTCGGACCGCGGACTCAAGAATTCTGTGAAGAACTTGATCTCGTCACGGCCACAGGAATTCTGGGAACTAAGGATCCCTCGACTAGTTAATCAATGGGATCGTTGTGCTCAGGCCTATGGTGCATACTCATTTATACCCACATTGTCGTTTCGTACCTTTTCATTTGAACACCCCCTCTAGATTATAAATTAAGTATCTGTGTGAATTGTTCATTTTGAAACAGTCGCTTTTATTAGAACTATTACCCTTTTTTTATGTCTTTTTTCTACTTTAATCTTTATAGATAGTGCCAACTGCATTTAAAAATTAAATAAATAATCAAGAAATTGTGATATCGATATGCGATTTTCAATCAATTGCCTTATACCAACGTTTCTCAACCTTTCAGTATATATATATATATATATATATATATATATATATATATATATATATATATATATATATATATATATATATATATATATATATATATATATATATATATATATATATATATATATATATATATATATATATATATATATATTAGAAAACACCTGAAAATTGCTGAATTTTCATTCAATAATAATGATAGATGTCAAATTAGTACTTTTAAGAATTCAGCTCATTAAAATGTTGAAAAGAGAAACAAGAAATCTACAAATTTTGTATTATATTTTAGCATAAATCTTCAAAAGGACGTTGAGCGTGCGTATATTTTAAGAATGTAGTGGCCAATCGTATTGTTTCATTTTGCTTTTGATATGGCATTTTTTGAGACGACATTTTTTTGTAAATACTGTGCCTCTTAGTAGGTAAAAAGCACATACATTAAGACAAATGTATTGTTAAAGAATTAGGAAAACAAATGAAAAAAATGAATATTATTGATATTCATTCAAACTTAATTTTAAAATACTTTCTATACATTACATTTGATTCAAGAATCAAGATATAATGATTAAATCTCCATTAAACTAAAAAAATATCCACATTTTATTAGATTGCATTATTATTATATTTCATAAAATATTTATAATGCCTTCTGCACAAAAACGGTATACATGAAATCTTTTTTAATAATTTTTAGAAGCAGATATTTCTCATTTCATTTATTATTTTCGACAATTTTCTGAAATGGGGTATGAGCCGAACGTTTCAAAAGAACAATTATTATGGCTGTCGCATTTTTTCACGGAAGTGCTTTTTTTTTGAATCAGAAACGTGAAATATCATTCTCACCCATACATTGATTGTAAAATGTGGTAAGTGTTCAATATGCCAAATCCTATGACAAATATAAAGATTACACTATGGTAATTTTTCCAACTATTGAGCTCTTATACAGCATTTGTTACTGAGTTAGCGCAAATGCGATTGATCACATCTGCCACTATCTCTTTAAAATATTATGAACCATTAGTCTGAGGTCGTGAGAAGCTCATTACCTTTTATTAAAATCTACTGCTGCTTTCAAAATCTCAGTGAACAAATAAAAATCAGAATTAAAGTCATGAAACGCGCTATCGATCATGACTCATCTCTTTCCTCTTATTCTATTCTAATTTCTTTGTTATTACATCGATCGTGACTTCTCCTTTTCTCTTGTGCAATCAAAATTTGTTTAAGATGAATTTACAAAAAGATCAAGTCATTTTTTAGTCCAATCATCATTGTATTTTTGTTTGACTATTGCTGATGTTAATGCTTGAGATCTGGGAGTTTTTAATTTCAAATTCTTTAACATATTCTGATCATATTTATATTGTTGTTTGAAGAAAAAACATTCTTTATCAACGATTCTGTCTTAGAGCAGAATAAAAAAGTTAAACCATCAATAGATTTTGCTGCTTTTGTCAAGAATTTCTTTTTTTTTTTTCAAATAAAGTTATATAAAAACTAACTTACCAATTTTCGAATTTAACTTGATTAATTTCACGAGTATGCTGAAATCACTATAATACGAAGAGTTTTTAGAACTGAAAAAGACCATCTTTTTTTTTTTTTTTTTTTTTTTTTTGAAGAGACAAAATTTGAATGTTGAGAATTGTTTTAAATATGAGCAATGGAACAATAAAACATTAAAAATAAATCTTGATTTCGAAAACGAAAATTAATGTTTCCTCTAAAATACCTTCAGTACGAATGACATCGAGTTCAATAAACATGGCATGAAAAACAATTTCAATTATACATATATTCTTTTTTACTCAAGATTTATGTGTTGAGGAGTTCAAGGGCAAGTATAACAATATAACAAGGTAGTTTACTTCAAAAATGCAGTTAACGAAACAAGTGAGAGACTGTATCTTATGGTACACTTTTTTTTTCATTCATTTACGAAAAAGCAATGAAGTTTATCTCCTTATTCAAACGGAACGAGTGGGCCTGGTAGTAAGGTATCGACTTTGGGAACAGGATGGCTTCAGGTTCTAGACACAATTCCACATAAGAATTGTCATGTAAACAGGGGCGGTGCAAGTTAAAGCCGTAAGGGTAAATGTCATCTCATTTGTGCGGTGTGTGGATTTGGAGAAGGTAGTGCCAGCTCATGTTTTGTCCTCGTCATCTGGTTGCAGCTCAAAATTTTTAGCTCCGTTCTAAGAAAGCTGTAGTGCTGCTTAAATAAACTAATCGTAATCAGATTTGCTGGTCATTGTGGCCTGATGGTAATGTTCTAGAGTCTCTGCCACAGGTGGAAAAAGATTATTCAGACGAACTACCGTATATACTGAATCTGTCTATCGAAGTCAAAGGACTTCTCACTGGTTTGTCTTGGGAATTTCGGGATGTGGTGCTTGATTTAATGTTACTGTACTAGTATATACGATCTAATGTTACTGTACTGCTGGTTGTTACTGTATGTAATCTGCTACAACTAACTGACGGAAATGTAGCTTCAAAAGGAGATGTTAACATAAATGTAAGACGTAAGCTAACGCAAATATACATCAAAAGGGGATGTAAAATAAACATATATATTATTAAAGTTTTAATATGCATCTCCGCAATAACAAGAAGTATTTTTCATTTAAAAAACATTTTTATCAGAATTCTTAATATTTTTTTCATAATTTTCTTTATCATTTTCCCACACGATTCCCCTATTGAATGTTTTTCCTAAATATTTTATCCCCCTCCTCTTTTTCTTATTTTCAATTCCTATTAATTACATCATTATATTTTTTTGGCTACTGTTTGGAATGTGAATCAATTAGAATGGGAAGTTTTAAAATCTATATGGTTTCAAATGATTTTTGAAGGCGCATTTTAATATTTAAAGTATAAAGTTTCTCTACATAGATGAAAAACATGAATCAAGATAAATCTCGATAGTCGTAATACGTCGCAACTAGTCCCGTCGCATCGTTTAGGGCACTTTTGTCAATACCATTATCAAAAAAAAAAAAAAAAAAGTAGAGCAGCTTCTTAAAATTTTATGTATAAACAAAATAAATAAATAAACCTTTATCAAAAGGTCTTATACCCTGTTTTAAATCAAAATTCATGAAAACCTTTTTTCTCTGTTTATTATCTAAAAGGGAAAACGTGTTTACATCTTCACATTTCGACAGTATATAGTCTGTGCTGACGGAACATCGTTCAAAGGCTTGCACATACATTTCAGAAGAAGGGAATATACATTCTAAGCCTTTTAGGGGATAAAAGCGTTTTCTGATATAGGAGTACTTTTGAAAATTCATTGAATGAAAAACAATTATGCTAGTTATTGTACATGATTCGCCAAATGCATTTAATAGTATGGAATACAAAAATATTATTAATGCCTTTGAAATCTCTTAATATCTATTCTATAAAATTTGAGATTTTCTATTGAACAGAAAAATTGCTGATAATTATTTTAAGTACTATAAGAGTGTCACGCAGGACTCATCTTTAGGAACTGTTTTAAGGTTAACCGTCACGGATAGATTGCTAAGAAGCTTTGAAAACAAGTCAATTGGCAACATTTGCATGGTTTCCTAGCGGCATCTTTTTAGGTCTTTTGAAACGGTTTCATACAGATTTTTCAGAAAAATTCAAAAATACAATTAAAAGAAATGGAGATAGATTTATAAAATGTAATCTATTATTAAAATAGATTATTAAAAAAATCAAAATAAATCTCAATATATCAAATCAAATTTCCTTATGAAAAAGAAATTTCTCTGTTTATTCCCTCTATCAATATTAGCAACAAAAGTATTTGGTATTTAAAAATGTGTGAAATAGGACATCAGAATAATATATTTCTGGAGATACTTTCGATCACAGAATAACATGGATTTTCCATTAGAATATTATCACATACAAAGATCTGATATTCGAGAACAGTAAAATGATCTGATATTCGAGAAAAGTATGTTGTGTTAAGTCTCAAATAAGGAAAGAGATTTATCAAAATGCTCTCAAATAAACCGATGTTGCATGCTTTGAAATTTGGAGAAACTGAATATTATCACAGAAAAAGTTTGGAACTTGAAAAGTAAAATTGTTTAATATTTGAGAAAAATATGGGAATTAAGTCTCAAATAAGGAAAGATATTTATAAAAATGCTCTCGAATAAAATGATGTTGTATGGTGTTAAAATTTGGTTAAAAGGCAGTATAAGAATCAAGAAAAGGCGTAGTCATATACAAAAGACGGCTTTTTTAAACCTTTCAAGGATGTATCGAACAGTCTCAAAAGAAGAAATCCAGGTATTAGCCGGTTATTCAGCAATTGATATTGTAAAAGTGGAAGCAATAGAATTTCATCTTTCCATTAAAAGAATTATGATATTAGATTATTATTTCATTGGAAGAGTATTTACTGAAATAGATGACGGAGTCATGGGCTATAAAGACTTGTCATTTTCTGAGAGTATTAGCCTACCTTTTTGGTCAAATATCAGTATTTCTTCGACAATAATGTCTGCAAATAATAAAGCCAAAAAAAAAATACCCTGATGATTAAAAATTATATAATAAGATTGGATAGGCTTCTGTATGTTTTAATAAAAACGTTGGAATAATTTGAGAAATATTTGTAAAGTTCAATTATAATGCCAGTTCTTTTGCAGACGCATTAACTATTTTAAAAGCAACAAATAAAATTTAAGATTATTTACAAGAAGTTTATCTTCATATATGCCCTCGTTTTGTACTCTTGGCACTTGAATCAACAACAAAAAGGATTATCCAATTATTGCTAAAATCAAAATAATGTTAAAATATAAACTAAATATAAAACTTCATTGAGTTAAGATCTATGCTAGTACAATAGGTAATGGGTATGCAGATAGATTCTCTAGCCAAAAAAGGTAACTGAAAGAGAAATAATATATTTTTTATTTGAAAATTCCTTCAGTCTGTCCTGTCATTCCTGACTTGAATTAAACATAAATTTTAAATAGTGTAAAAAATGGCAAAGTAGATATCGTTTATCTAATAATTCAAGTTTTTCTTTTGGGTAATGTCTTCAGTGAAATCGAAAATACGCTAAGAAGGCTTTTATATAAATCAAATTTTAACTACTCGTTGTTGTTTCCCGACATATCAAAGTAGGGTTTTTTTAAAATCGAGATTGTGAACAAAAAACATTGGACAAAGTATACGCTTTTACATGCAGAATACAACACTTACATATTGAGATTTTGAGCAGTATTATGTTTTGCCAAATATACTATTTATTAATTGTGCATATTTTACTTGTTATAATCATTAATTATCTGTAATTTATACTGTTACCTTATCTTTTACTTTTATTACATGATTCATTTTATAGTTACTTATATTTTCCTCTTTTTAATTATATTTTCCACTTTTTAATTATATTTTCCTTTTTTTAATTATATTTATCTCTTTTTTCTTATATTTTAATGCTATACTTTTAATTACCTTATATTATGTTTTGTTACCTTTCACATTTCTATTACCATTTTTTACTATATAAAAATTGTACTATACTTTTATACTTAATACACTTCATATTTTCAAAATTCTATCATAATGATCAATTTCATTGTTTCTAAATTCTGTTTGGTTATATGTAAATTTTACATTATATTTTATCGATTGTAATGGAAATAAAGTATGGCAATTATAGAAGCTTCTGCGGTTATCTGTCTTATTTGATATATCTTTGCGGGTTGTTGTCCGGCAATTTGTAAATTAGTTGCATATACGCTATCTTAGATGTATATTCCGATATGCTTTCGTCGATAGATACTATTGTCATTTCAACTATCTAGTTGAAAACTCAGACGTCTCTAGGGAAATAGATAATAAGCGACGATGAGAATTAAATGAAAAACTTTGTTATACCAGACTGCTTCCATAAGGAAAAACAATCTGCTTGCATAACATTTATATCTCTTTGCAATTACTGAAATTCTCAAACAATGAATAACAATTCAATACATGCATATAAGTGCTTGGAATTTATTGTTTGACATTTTTTACATTTTGGTTGAAGTTGTACGAGCAATTAAGAGAAAAAATCGGAATAAAAAAGTCGCTTATCGAAAATCAAAATCAGAAAACGAATTGAAAGGAAGCTTTTTTCTTTTCAAATGGGAAAGTCCCTGGAATTTCATCAGAAAGAACTATTATTTACTGAAGGAGAGGTAAAAAAAATGTTGTAAATAGTAAATAGTTTTATATATGTTATGGGAAAAAATAGCAGCCTTCTTTCATATATTTTATTTGTATATTTAAAAAATTGGAAACACTTCCGTTTTAAAAATAAAGCTGTTGTATTCATATAAGTGATCATCTATATATTTTTATTTCGAAATATTTCCAATTGCAGCCCCCAGTTTTGTGTGTTTGAAATATTTCTGAATATTAAGAAATTTACAGATCAATCGATTGAATATAATTATATATATATATGAAAAATGTTTAGTGGTTGTGCCAAGATATGAAAATGTAATAAATATTTCACTCTACTAATACATCACTCCATTCAAGTTATTATTTCCATCGTTAATAAGTAATTGAAATCATTAATGTGAATTCAAACTTTACTCTAAAAAAGATTAAATTCGCATTCATTTTAACAAAAAGTGAACGTTAGAAAAAATGAAACATGACTAAATAACATTTCTGAATGCATGTTTTTATTTGCATATTTATCTACAAAAAATTTAATAAATAATATCCATAATTTTCTCACTGCATCAATTTAAACTATCAAAGATTTCGAAAAAGTTTAGTAAATACTATCAATATTACATTTTAATATACAAGTGTATATTAAAACGCTTTTTCGAACAGCTGATAAAAGAAACATGCTTATTTCCTGAAACATTCCTTTATAATTGAAACATAAATAATAGATTGTTGTTGATTTTCATGCTGCGATATTAAATAATACTTTAGATTATTTTTAATTTTTTTTCTGTATTTAATATTTTTTTAACAGAATAGTAAATAAAAACAATTATTCGGCTAAAAATGGAACGATTAACTTCTTATAGTTGAATGGCTGTAAATTATCCACACAGAAACAGTTGCCTTTGAATTTTGTCCATTTATAAATTTGTATTTAGTACGGAATTTTGATTTTGTGCCTTTTTCATTAAATGAAGATCTCACAAATCATTTCACCGTACGCCCCCTCACTTTTTTATTGGAAATAAAATTTCGTCTCATTCTACAGCAGTTGCCACCTTATTCTATAGCAATATTGAAAGGAATGTTTTGTTTGTTCTATTCTACTTCGGCAATTTTTTCACAATTTCTTCCAGAAAATCCAGAAAGCTTTTGTTATTGTTACATTTCTTAAAAAGTTTTTATGATTATGGATAATATTTAGAACAATGATGTTTTAGATCTTGCACATTCAATTAATATCAAACTTCTGATAAGTTTCTTTTCTTGAGATTTTAATTCATAAAATTAAAAATTATTTTTAAAAAAACATTTTTTTAAATTGATATTTACAGCGTTTTAAAGCAGCTAGTAATATGATATATCTGCCATAAAGAGACATGTTTGACTGTAGTTTGCTACACTATTTCTTATTAAAATAATCAAAAGAGCATTTTTTTTTCTTGTTCTTGGTCAACAGTGAAATTGGAATACAAACAACTGTCTAAATTTGATTTCGTAGATCAATGGGTTTGATATCTGGAATTGGACGATTAGCCTTCTCCAAATATTATATTTTTTGATATTCCTATTAATTGTAAAAGGAAGAAAATCAAGTATAAGAACATCTATGAAATCAAAGAATGGTTAAGAAAAAGGATTAGAAACTGACATTATAAGTTTTGTGTAAAAATAAGAAAGAAAAAGAAAGAAAGAAAATTTACAGTGCCTAAATTGCCATATTGTATAAGGGGTGTTCAAATGAAAAGATACGAAATGTCAATGTGGGTATTATTCAAAGTATACACCATACGCCTGAGCACAACCCTCCCATTGATTAATGAGCCTAAGGATTCCTTGTACCCAGAATTCCTGTGGCCGTGACGAAACCCACTCCTTCACAGCGTCCTTGAGTTCGCCGTCCAGTGTCCGTTATTTGTTGAATTCCTCGAGTACAGAAAAACCATTAACTCCGATGTGTACTGTGAGACACTGTGAAGACTACGCAGGTCCATCAAGAAGAAAAGACCAGGCCTACGCACGGAGGTTGCCGTTCTTCTCCACGATAACACACTTCCACACGTCTCCAGGGTCACTAACGCGGAACTGACCAAGTTCAAGTGAGAGGAGCTCGACCATCCGCCTACAACACGGACATGTCGCCCTTCAATTTTTATGTATTTTGTCCCCTGAAAAAACACATGAAAGGGAAGCGTTTTTTCTCGGACGACGAAATCAAGGACTCTGTGAAGGACTCGGGTTTGTTTTACTTTGCCGTTAAGAGTTACTAAATAAATTTGCGATTAGTTGACGTAAAATATATAACATTATCTCAGTAAGATTAGTTTCCGACCCGTGATTGCATGACGATTAGAACCAAAAGGACGAACTGCGTCCGTTGCAATTAAGATTAAACTTTCTATTATTGCGAACTTGTTTATTGATCGTTTACACCAATGAAAATTTATCATTACTTCAAACGTATTTCATATACAAAGACTGAAGTAATTACTACTAATAATAAAGATGAACGTGCGTGCGTCTGTTGGCGCTCTACCTGCAGATTGTTTAACCTCCAGCTACCGTATTGGGCACATGCATATATAACCTAGAGGGTTGGAGTAGGCACTACGAAGTGATTTCTTTAATGTTTAATATCAAAATAGAATTTTCATTAATTAAAGATTAAGATGAATATCGAAATTTCTCCACGATAGTTAACAAAGTTTTATTGTTCAAAAATAAATTTCACAGAGTTACAAAATTAGAAAAAATACCTTTTTAATGATAATAATGAACTATTTTCCAGAATTTTATCAATTTTTTAAATTGGTGAAAACAAATATTTTTAAAAAATATTTTCAGACTCTTCATTTTTTTCATTATATATTTAATCATGTTATTTCATTTCTTCATTGGTTAGAAGCTAAAAAGAAAAAGCATTCTATTCACTTTTTGTGTTATTTTCAAAACCAATAAATAAAAGAATTTACAACACCACGGAAATTATAAGATAGATGAACTGAGTATTTACATTTTAGATGGCATTATGTTATGGGACTGATCTGCACTAAAAATATTAATGTACAAAATGTACAGAACATATGTAAAGCAATTTTAGAAAAACTGATTTAATGCATGATAATTTCGGCTGAATATGTAATATGAAGTTATGTCTAAACGATTTCACTGAAATCTCCTTTGAACAGCTGGTCATCAAAGGAAAAAAAAATTGCATAATACTTCTAGAAGTGTTTGGAAAAGCAGAAGAATGAATTTAAGATGGTTTTCAAATAAGAATATTTAAACAGAATTAAGAATCTTCGGGCTACTTCGCGTTGTACGCGCTGCCCTCTAATTTTGAACAACGCATCTTCCTGCTCCTTCAATCCACATTTGATTCAACGTCTCTATCATTGTAAGATAGTTTTTTGATTTCCTGAATGTTTAGCAATAATGCACAAACAATGCAAAATTATTTTCGATTGTTTTGGGCTATTAGTGATGGCTGTATAATCCTGTGAATAACTACCTGCAATTCAGCGAGCCGTTTGAAACTAATCCATGTTTTGTTCTAATTGCACTTGAGAAACACTCTAGATATTAATTATTAGCTAACATTATTGAAAATCAAAATTGTAATTCTACTTCATTGAAACATATAAAAAATAATAAATTTTACAATGGTTTCTCCTCAGCAGATGTTATCACTAGACATAATACCTTTTGCAATTTTGAAAAGTGAATCATGGACGTAAATATCTTATTCTGCAATTGATTTAAGCCAATGATGTGTATTTTTTTTTATTTCAAAACCTGTTATGACGTAAAATTGGAATTTTAGTTTTACTTTATACGGATAGCATTTTATTCATTGTAAGTTGTTTATATCTGGTATCTAATACATTCATAGTATAGATAAGAAGCATATTAGCAGTGTTTCTTATATTGTTGTTTAGAAAAGATATTGGTATACTGTAGAATTTTCAATGGCTGTTTTGCTTAACCCTTGTCTTTCTAGGTGACTTTTAGACTATATCCTGTGTGGTAGCTTTTAATCCAAGTGGAAACAGACATTTATTGACAGATTGCAAGTTTCATTCTATGATGCTTCAAAAATAAGGCTGCTGTTAATATCTGAAGCTAGCGGAACGAGAATTTCATGTAGTTTTCAAGAACAATTTTTCCAGAAACTTGCTTTCTATCTCTCAGTGATATAGAAAGCAAGAGACAAAAAGCTATCTATTCTTATTCGTGAAGGTATCTCTCAATAAAGAATTCTTTTTCTCCAATTAAAAAGAAATAAAATATCGATATTTTATTTTATATCTTCAACCTTTCATTCGTGCTCACAGTCTTATAATGTTTAAACATGTCGTTTAAATATAATGTGAAGGAATAGTTATCCTATGGCCTTTCTCCTTAAAATAAGAAATTTAAACATGAATTCAGAAAGAAATATGTTTCATAAAGCATGCAATGACATTTATATCTATGTAATGATTATACGTATATTTCAGATAAAAAAAATACTTTGAAATCATTTCCAATAAATTGTAACTCTGCTCATTCAATATTTCAATTATTATCCATCAAAGCAACATTACAAATAAGTTTTTGCAATGTCGAATAAATGTCATCTGCTCAAAAACATTACATTGGAACAAATCAGCATTTTAAGTTATTATAAACGGTATTTCTCTAAATATTGTTACGAACCTGCAATGCGGCTTCCCAGCATAGTGGGTTCCATAGGAGGTCCCAGAGCTTGGCGACAAAGTTGGCAACCATTTGGCGACTTTGGCGCCAAAATGGTTTATACCCGAAACATTGAGAATTTTCCCGATCCGTCGAGTAGGAACGGAGATATGCCTCGAACGTTCCTGATTGGTTGAGAGGCGTCTAGCCCCGCCTCCTGAGACCTATAAAAGGAAGCAGTCGCAGCTGCCGGGTGTCTTGAACCGGGACGGGGAATTGAGAAGAAGTCGGAAGCGGCAGAGCAGAGTAGAGTGAACCAGAGTCGTCGTCGTGAGTTGAGTCGTGGACCAGTGGAGTCGAAGAGTAGTCGGAATTGACAGCAAGAACTGGTCTTCCAGAGATTAGCGGAGCAGCGACGGAGTCAAGTGAGTGCTGAATTAAGTTGTGCGCCACGGTCTGTTGTGTGCTGTTGTCTGCACGTCTCGGCTGAAGATAATTGTGTGCTGTATATAGTTGTCGTCTTCGTGCTGTCCTGTGTGTCTTCGTGTAAATAAAAGTCGTTGCTTTTATTTTCTACTGCCGCCTGCTGATTGAGCGTTCTCCACACCATATAACTCCCACTATCCAAACGAACCCCGGAAATTTCTTAACAATATTATTCTAAATTGTTTCTGATAATGATTGTCACTTCAGCAATTATTATAGATTGCTACTGGTTGTATATAAAGACACTTAGCAATACCAACTTATAAAACTGATTTAGCTCCCTAACACAATATTTTGAACCAAATTTCCCCTTTCCTTCAGCTTATTTAGCTCCTACACAATTGTTTGAACCATATTTTCACCTTTCTTCAGTTCATGTGTATGGCCAATGAAATTACTTGATTTTCTGTATTCTCCGTTTTGTATTCTTTCTTTTCAGATTTTCTGTATTTTCTGTATCCTTTCCTTTCAGATACGTTATTTTTAAAAATTAATTTGTTTTCATTTCTGTCTATTATCTTTTTTAACTTTGGAAATTGTGTCCGGCGCTACCTTTCTTTGAGAGGCAGTGGGTAAAGTTCGATGTTTTAATGCTGATTCATTGACGAGCACGCAAAAATAATACTTTTTTTTATATCATCAGAACACTTCTCTTAGTGCTGAATTATTATCAGTGATATTTTTCTAAATTGTCCTTTATGTTATATTTCCTTTTCATTTTAAGTTTTTTGTATGTATATATATTTTCGTGGTATATAATACATAATAGACTTTGATTGCATTGTATTATATTTAGAAGTAAATAAGTACTTGACATAAATAATTTTGAAACGCGGATATGCGTAAGATATCAACTTTTCCCTCATAATTTTAAAGCCAAATGTTTATAAATGTATCCTTAAAAGTATGGAAGCACACACACACACACACACACACACACACACACACACACACACACACACACACACACACACACACACACAAACCATGCGAGGAAATATTTATTGTAATATATTTATTTATTATATAGTATATTTATTATATATTATATTTATTATTATATTAATATTTGTCATGTATTTATTACGAATCATTATATTAATATTCGTTCTATATTTGTTAAGAAATGACATATAAGTTACTACAAAGACAAAACATTGCTTAACTAACATAAAAACATATTAAAATGTAAATAAATAAGAGTGGGACTTTTTGCCTACATACCGTCGAACTCACGTTTTTAGGCGTAGAAACAAATGTGATTATCATGGTATAATCACTAATGAATTACGTATTTTCTATCCGTAACAGGTGCAAATTATTATTTAAATTCCTTTTTGAAGAGTTTGGTATCTGTTAGGAAATGGAATTCGTTTCTATTGCAAATTTACTTTATATGGTTAACTTGCATAGAAGTACATTTCTTTTAACTAGTACAGTTTTAGAAAAGAATTAAGATTTTCCGTTTGTGCAATTTCGTTACATGCATATTTTTACTTTTGAATTATGTATTTTATATCTCCAACAGATGCAAATTATTATTTAAATTCGCTGGTGGTGAATAAGGTATTATGGAATAGAATTTATATAAAATGCAAATTGACTTTATATGATTAACTTCAAAAGCAATACGTTTTTATCTGTGTTGGTTTCAATAGCTGCATTACCTCTTGCAAATTATATTAAATTCGAAATCAAATTTAGTTGAAATCAGAATCATTATTTGTCGCCATGGAAAATTTTAAAAAGTCCCATTTATTAAAGATAAATTTCACAACTTTCAAATAAAAAGATTATTTTAAATTGCATTGTGGGAATATTGACTTAGAGAGTATCTATAATTGATATTTCCTGCATAAAGTATATACAATTAACGTATTGTTTATAATTATCGTATCTGAAAATATCGTTTTATCCATGCGCACGATATCTACAAAGAAAAATTATTTAATTTGATTCCTTTAAGATAAATAAATCTTCATTCCGACTCAACATTGGTTATTATTGAGATTATTTTGAATATTTTAGATTAATATTTAGAAGATGAAACTATAATTTGTTCTCGTCTTTTTTGTCGATTTTTTTTTTCTTTTGCCTTTAGGGAACTGAGAATAATTTGTGCTCTATTTTATGATCTTAAATAGTTTCTATTTGAAACATACAGTTACTTGGTGAGAAGTCCAGACGGTAACGAACGATCTATCATCATTACGAACACTAGTATTAGAATTCAATTTTTATCTAAAAAGAACAGGTTTTGTGTTTTTGTTTAAATATAACTCTGTAGCTACAATATCTCTTGGTATAATCAGAGTAAAAAAATATCTGAATCTAAAATAAAAATAACTATTAAAGGACGAATATAATATTCATATAATAGACTAGAAGCATAATGGCCATTTTAATTACAGTCTTAATTTACATAAGATATATGGATCCATGAAACAACTTTTATTAATATTTCTGAGTACTTTTTCCACATTTTAAATTCTCAAACTACTTAGTGCAACAAATAAGGCATTGGTTTATGAACTATGAAAGATCTAAAACAGTTAAACTGAATTCTGCTGCGAAAATATATTTCAAAGTCGGTATTTCAGGCCGTAAAAATTCTAATGAAACATTTTAATATCTTTAAGAAGACAGTACTAAAAACATATGCAAATAAGATTGAAGGTTGAAAATAAAAGTATAAATGTATTACTACTGAACTATGAATACTACTACGAAATACTATTTAATAGTATTTTATTAGCTTTTTTTTATATACTCAGATTGGCTCATTTTATGAGTACAAAGATGCCACTTTCAGCAGAAATTAGAGCCAAAAATAATTATTCTGATGTGGTAATAATAATATTGATTTTTATTAACTATTATTATTTAATAAATAATTTATCTATTTTGATTAATAATTTTTTATTATTACTAGAAATAGGTATTTTGATTTGTCTAATATTTGAGAAAGTTAAAATATAATGAAATTTACTTCTTTTTAATTTCTGTATTTTAAATTACAGTGACGAAGAAGTATGATAATGTGTTTAAAAATAATGGAAGTGAAAGCATGCATTCACTTAGTAAACAATTACAAGAAGGGAAGCTACTACTCAAATGAATTTATCAATTTTTCTGTTACAGTTTTTCAGATGATGCAGTAATAAAGTAATAAATGGGAATGTGATAAGAGTTAATCCTTTAATTTCAAACTTTATTATAATTTTATTTTATGATTTATTTATTTATTATAATTTTATTTTATGATTTATTTATTTATTATAATTTTATTTTATTATTATATTTATATGCTAAATCAATAAACTTCATCAAGAATAAAATTTGTTCATCATGAAAAATTTAGAATGTTTGATGCTCGTCTTTATTTTTTACGGAGTTACTCAATGGACTGTGTTTCGTAGAGCAGCATAGAATATATCTTCCCGTAAAGTACCTCTTGTCTCAAATCAGCTGCTTTTAAAATTAAATAGGGGAGAGTTGGCCTGGAGGTAAGGTCTCGGCTTCAGAACAGGAGGATTTCTGGTTCAAATTCCGATGCCATCGAAGAGCCGTCGTGTAATTGGTTCTTTTGCACGACTGGCCAAACGTCCTTTCTCTAGTATGGTGTGGAAGCTTGGAGAGAAGAGTACTTGCTCTGGAGTCGTCTTCGTTACCTGAACCGCGGATCAAAATTAGGAGTTACGCCTTAAAATAGCCCAAGTGTTGTTTTAATATAACTAACTTAACGGAACTAATCTAATTAAAATTCGATACAAATCAGCAGTTTTAATGTAAAAGCTATATTCTGAATTTCATCCATTTCAATTATGTTATGTCGTTTATATCCAGAAGCACAGCCTGTTGCACAATATTGAGCGATATATAATATTATTCGATATTCACCAAAATTATAGAGTATTATAAATAATATTAATGCCATACAGTTGCTTAATACTGTGCAATGTAAATGTGCTACTAGTCTCATGCACGAAAAAATAAATGGATAGATGGTCAAAACATAGATACATTTGGCCCAAAATTTAATACTGCATTATAATTTTTATGCAAAAAAACAGATTGCATGTTTAATTTTGATAAAGTAATATAGCATGTTTTTGCCTAGCTGGAATTATTCCATTTCTCTCTTTGATCTCTGACTCATTTTGATATAGTAAACATACACCAAAGAACAAATATATAAACTTCGAAAAGCAATTAAATTTATACTGCATCATATGCAAATTTTGTCTTATATTTATTAAGCAAAAAAGAAAAGGAAAATAAAATAAAAAAATATACAAAAATTCTTAAATTTTTAAAAATTTGTGTTAATATTTCACCCAAGAATTTTTTTATACTAAAAGATTCTGTTTTAATATTTTTGGGAGTTTGAGAGTTAATGAAACTATATTTTTGATATAATTTTAGGAAGGGAATTTTGCATAAAATATATTATGTAACCTTGAACCAAACTAGTTACCGTTGGGCGCCAAAAACTATTCCAGCTAGGCAAAAACAAAACTCTTAAGGAAAGAAGATTAAATGATTTCAATCTTTTTGATGAAACATTAAAGGACATAACACACTAAAAACAATAATAGGATAAACAATTAATAGAAACATTTAAGGAAAAGTACTTTTCTTGGGGGTAAGCATCCTGCTTAAATCTATGACTCCAGAGCACAGACTGAATTTTTATCTAGCGGTCGATAGGTTGCAAGCTGGAAAAATAGTCCGATTACAATTAAAATTAACTCTTATGCTGGGTGAAATGCAGGTTTTACTAACTTGGCATGTTGACATATTCACTAGCATAAATGCCTTCATATTAATATTTTTCTGCTCCATCTAAAATATGCACATATGGTTAAATATTTTCGACTTATATGTCTTCACAAATCGTGATCGCAGAATGATTCTTCATTTAAGAATGGATTAGCAACTTTTGTATAGCAGTGGAAGGTTCAAACTATTGCCACTCATTGCTGCTCCTTCATTTTAAAGGAACCAAATCAATCTCAATAAAGAAAAAAATCTTCCACATTTGTAAGTAAAACTTTTTTCCCTGGCAACTATTGTATAAATTTAAAATTAGCTGCATTTAGCACGGAATTGAATATAGGTATTTGTTTCTTTAGTATTTATTTTAAATAGCAAATCTATCATGCTTTGAAAATATAATAATCATTATATTTATAACAAAATTTGTTGAAAGTTGGAAAACAATTCAGAATAAAATTCTTCAAATTCAGTATAATATGTAAACCACTGATTCAATATTTATATGTTTTCACTCGTACTTACTCTACTTATTTTACTCTATACTTAATTTATTTTATTTATTCTACTCTATACTTAAATTACTTCCATTACTCTATACTTAAAATAAAACATTTTGTGAAATACTGGATATTACATAATGAATTGTATTTAATTTTTTATTAAGCATGGCATTATTAAAATATATCCAATCAGAAATAAGAGGAAAAAAAGTTTACCAGATTAAAAAAAAAAAGATTATAAATATTAAAGAATTAAAGAAGCAACTGTGTTACGTTCAATATTTTTTTTTAATTTCTTTTGCATATAAATGCATAACCATTTTTGAAGTATGAATTATGAATATTAATTACTATATGATATTTTTAAATTTATTAATTTTTTCATCTGTATAAAGATGAAATTTTGTAAATAATTTTTACTGAAAAGCTCGAGTTTTTATTTAATTAATTAATTTATTTTTGTAAGTTGTGATTGATAAAATGACTTTTTTATTATTTTTAGATGTTTAAAATTTAACTGATTAATTTAATTAAATTTGTATCTCTACGAGTGAAGCTTAATGGCGATGAATCAGAGGAAAATCTGCTTTTGATCTGCAGAAATTGAATTTAGGATTTTTAAGTTTTTTTAAGGTATTTATTATAATGGGTTTCAAATTCGTCACAATTATAAACATGGATAAAAAAAAATTAGAACCACATTTCTATGATTTTGTGCATTAATAAAATTTTGTTATTATTCTTTTATGTTATATGTTTTAAGAAAAATGTTAAGTGTCATTGTTTTATCATACTTCTCAAATACATGTGCAAATTTTAATAATTTGAAAAAAATTTTCAGCTTTATTTCTTTTTGAAATTATGCTCCAATACACAGAATGGAAACCAGTTTTCACGATTATTCAGATTTTTATAATTACATATTTAACGTACAAGCTATTACATTTTGTGAAAAAGTATCTGCAATGTCATGGGATTCTTCGATTATCCTCAATACCAGGGATTAAAGGCAACCCTCAAATTGTTTATTTTTCTGCTTTGAATGCTGTTTAATTAACTGTATTGCTAATTGCCCTGCTCTGTGTGGTAAGTATTCCCATTTTGCAAAATGTCTTTCCAAAATTTATATCCAGCACAGAATTCTAAAGCTTTATACTTTTCCATAAGTTTAATGAGATTTGTAATTACAAGAAAGGCACTGGAATTTATCCTACAGTGTACGATCCCCAACAAAAAATAATGGGAAATTTCCATTATTTTGTTATTCATTATGGCGTCTTCACAAAATTGGTATCGATGGAAAGTTTTCGGAAGGACAAATTTTATTTTAAGCCAATTTATCCCCTCGAGTTTATTAACATTACTAATTAATTAGTATCTCGAAATTTTCCCATGACAGAAATCGAGATTTTTTAATAAATCGATAAAATGAGACTTTTTAAAATATATTGATCAAATTTCGCTCCAAAATTGGCAATAATTCTTAAGATATAATAAGCTAATTTTAATTGCATTTCGACACCGACTAAAAATATCACATATTATATCAGGGGTCGCGAAACTTTATGGATCAACGTGCCATTTTTTCTAAAGAAATGTTTAATGAGGTATAGATGTGCCGTCAAATAATTTTGACTTGTGATTATTGGGAAAATAATAAAACTAAATACTAACGATTTTTTATATAGCGCCAAAAAATACCTTTTAAACTGTATAGTAGTATATATAGGTTTTAGTTATACGTGAAATTCAAATTAAAGTAACATTAGTGTGACTTCTTTTGTTGCACATTATTTGACAACTTATAACTTATATTTGGATTGCAGTACGTTACTTTTAGCAGAATGCATATTGAATTTGAGTCATCTGCCAAACGGTTTCTAAGCGAGTCTTTAATGTTATTTATCTCTGAAAATAAGGACTCGCAGTCATAGGTAGATGAAAATATGGTTAAAATGGCATGAGCCAGCTTCTCCAAACTGTTAAATGGTGTACTTATATTGCTTGTTAATCTTTTTATTTCAATGAATTCCAACTTTTTCCTTGTTTCAATAAATTTTTGAACCCATATTGAACTAGACTGGAAATCAATCTGTTTTATTTCAAATTCTTCAATTTCCAAATAATCGAATTGGGACAATTTAAGTTTATCAAAGGAAATCACATCAGGCAGTGTGCATGATAAACTTGAGTTTTTTTGATAAATCTTTGAAATGAGAAAATCTGGACGAAATTTCCTTGATTGACGAATCAATTACGGAAATCCATTCTTCAATAACTTTCTCTTCATCTGGTTTCTTATGTTTATCTAAATCTTTGATATATATATTTTTTTCAAATTTAAGAAATACCTATAGTTTTTCTGAATAATATTGTTTCTAAAACATGCAATCCAGTGTCAAAAGCACGAATGAGATCCATTACGTCGGTAATTGTTTTATTTGTACCTTGAAGCGTTATGTTCCATTCATTGAAATGTTGGCATATGTCTGTAAAAACATCAATTTAGAGAGCTGCATAATATCCAACAACTGTGGATATTGTTGAATTTCCCTCTCCTTTTGTAGAAACACTGTGAGTTCTTCCAAGCAATGAACAAATCCTAGAAGTTCGTTCCCGCAGCTCAACCAGCGAACATTATTATTCATTAGTAAGCCATTATACACCTAGTTGACTTCATCCAACAAAGCCTCAAGCTTTCGCTTATTTAAAGCCTGCGACGATATCAGGTATTGTGACTAACACCATTACATTATCGAGAGATGTTAAACTACTATTCGAACTCAAGACTTGTTGGTGAATAATCCTATCGAATGTCTGTTTGAAATACACTAATGAAACCATTTTTTCCCATTATATTTGGATCACTATCAGTTACTGAAAAAATACTTTTCAAATCAATTTTTTTTCTCAGCAAGCGAATTTTTAACAGCCGTAATAAATATCTGTACCATTTTTTAAATGGAATGGGAGCATTCGCGTTTGTTCATAATACTTCACAGTGAACTTTGTTATTTTGAACTAAAATGCAAACCGTTCTGATCGGTGGCGTGCCATCAATGGCACGCGTGCCAATTGTTCGCCATTCCCGTAGTAGATGAATCTCAAATTGCATTTATTGTGTTTTATTGCACAGGAAATATGAAAAATTAACCAAACGCGATTCAGTCTGATATTTAGCAGGAAATTACATTTTTCAAATTCCAAGTACTTCAATATTTTTCAAATTCCAAGTACTACAATATTTTTCAAAATATTTTCGAAACTTCTTCTATGGTTAATACCACCCTAGATATTTCAATAACACATAGAGATTTTTATTGTAAATTAAATATATTGATACTTGTGTTTTTAAGTGGAATTTTGTTTAATTAGTAAAAAACTAATTAGTATAAAGTTATTTGAAGTCAATGATTTTCTGCCTTTATTTAAAATAGAAAGTTTTAATTTCAGACGGGAAAGATTATTAATCAAATAGTAAATTAATTAAGCTGAAAAGTAATTTTTGTTACTAATGTAGATATTACGCTTTGGTTTTAAATAGATTTCAAAAATATTTCAATTAAATCAACAGAAAAAGTAAATTTATGATCTTAGATTACAGAAATAAAGGTTGTCCAAAATAACATAATTCAGTTGGTTCTCCTGATTTAAAAAATCGCATGAGGATGAAATTTATGGTGATTTAACAATTCATTACAAAAATTAACATTTTTTTGGTATTTCATAAGAATTAAAGTTTTATTTTTTAATTTTTTTCTTATAAGAAGCATACAAGGGATTGAATGTAATCAACAGTAATTCGACCACATGATTTAAATAAATGTCATATTATCTGAAAATTATCATATTTTAGATCTTTCTGAAATTAAAATTTTTTTTTCCGTCAAATGAAAGGCAAAACTACATTCATTTACATCTATCTGACAACATAATCTATCTGATATCCTTTTTTCTATCTGACAACATAAATCCTTGATCTAGCCAGTTATTATGATTTTTTGGGCTTGAAAATCATTTTTTCGTTCCTAACTTCTAAGATATATCAGCTATCAAAAATCTTCGAATACAAAAGTTGTTTGTTTTAATGAGGCGCCAATTTATCTAATTGGATTTATTTTTCTATCTTCAATATCTAAAATGTTACAGCGAAATGAAAATTTCTACTACTTCTAAACCTTTAATCTGAGACACAATTCTAATTTAGCTCTACTATATAGTTGCCTTCTTCGCTTGTTTCATGGAAAAGTGACTAAAATTAAAGTTTGCACCCGAATAAAATTTTTCAACATATATGACTCTTCCATCGAGGCATTAAAAATAGTTGATTATTTTTTGTACTAAAGTGCACATGACTTTAAGAATTTTCAAATGTCCCCGAGTTAAGAAGGTGGGTAGAAGACAGAACCAATAACTTTCTTCTTAAGAGG
Organism: Argiope bruennichi; assembly: GCF_947563725.1. NCBI lineage: Eukaryota > Metazoa > Arthropoda > Arachnida > Araneae > Araneidae > Argiope > Argiope bruennichi. Next base: position 64,065,211 of record NC_079160.1, read on the forward strand.
AACATTTCTCAGGTGTGGGTTAGCCACAGTGCTATATTCAATCTATCATTACGTGCCCCTTTAAATACACAGTTTATGTAGTTCCACTACAAAAGGGTTTGAATAAGCTACTATTCTAAGAAATATCACAATCAGTGCTTGTTCCGTTAAAATTTTGCCCGCCTCCTTTTTTTAATGAAAATATTAGCGGCAATTCTATATATTAGATAATATGATAAATGACTAAATAATTCAATGTCAATTCAATTCAATGTATTGTCAAAATAAAATATTTGAGTTTTTAAAATTATAATATTAAATTTTACATTCTAAAATCATTTTAATATATGATTGAGTATGCCAAGTTACGTGATGTATTCATTTTTCAAAATTTAGCTGGACTTCAAGCAATGATAGGTTTGAGCCTTGTATACGGAAGGAATGGTTTGTTTAGATTCCTTATACTATTTAAACCATGTGTCATTTTCTTCAAAGCAGAAGCAGTCGAAGTGAGTAAAAGAAAAATAAAGGAAAAAAAAATATTTTCTGTTTTAATGTGGATGTATTTTTAGCACATATTTTTCTTTCTTTGTAAGAATGTCTGTCAGTAAGATGTTTTTTTTTTAATTTTTAAAAGATATTTGAAGATTTTATCAAATTACAGGCTTCAGTTGAATATTGCATTATATAAAGTTATTATTAATTTTATGTTATGCTAAATTTGTTTATAAATATTTTGTGTTTACAATTTGTTTATCTCTAAACCACATAAAGGGTCAAATTTAAGATTTTGTTGGATTTATCTACAATCAAAAGTAACCAGTTCGCAATTATCTGGCTTCCTTATTATGCGTTCTTGTTTTCTTTTAAGGTAATTAAATGTGGTATGCAAAGCGTCTATTAAAGACTTTTTCAAAATCCCCAAACTATAAGTCTAACTCTTATCTTAGAGCTACCTTTTCATACCTGTGTAATCACTTATCAATGAAAAATAAAATCAGTTTGTGTCCCGTTCTTTAAGAACTAGGCCTAGGATTAATGTTAATGTTTTGTTTACGTTTCCTGCATTTAAGTTAGGCATTACAGAAGTTATGTTAAAATGTGAACAGAGTATATCTTTCAACTTACTTTCTCTATGACAAATTCTTGAAGCGTGCGGTGTAGTATTTAAACGAATATAAAATACCAGGGCAGAGCCTCCTATTTTTACTAGACACGTTATCGTAAACTAATTCTATGATTCACCGGGCCATGACTGCGATCACTTTGAGATAAAAGTAGGGCTTAGTACTCAATAAGAAGTGAGAAAATACGTATTACGTAATACATTTAGTATAAAACCTGGTATTTGTGGGCGCAGAAATGAATTCATAGAACTCCGGCCTATCCGGTTTTTTTGCTATCTGGACTGCCCTTCCGCCATATTAGGCGGATACTCGAGAGTGCTCTGTTATAATAAAGTAAGTGCAAATTGAGTAAGATATTTTATTTTGTGTCTTTAGAAGTAATTTCCAGAATTTTGGATAAACTGTAGGGAAAAAGACACATTAACTCGACACATTACCGGCAACTGCTTCTATGATTCACCGGGCAGTGACCACGTTCATATTCTTCGTGGCTTGAAGTAAATAGAGGGCATAGTACTCAATAAGAAGTGAAAAAAATATGCCTTATAATAATAACTTTAGGCATAAAAATTTCATTTTCTGGTATTAGCTGGCAAAGAAATGAATTCATGAATTCCGGCCTATCCAGCTTTTTTGTTTTTCAGCCTGCCTTTCCGCCATATTAGGCCGTACACTCGAGAGTGTACTGTATTATAACTCTCTTAATAGATTTAACGATCTCTTTGATCGTAAGATATTTATTTTTTAGCTTCTGATTCCTTAAATTCTTTTATTAAATAAAATCTTTAAATAAAATTTTCTGTCTAAATAATTTTTTTGTATGTGTGTGCTTATATTTCAGATTGTCGCAAAATATGTCAGGATTTTGTACAAATTGCTCTCATTGCAAGGATCGATTTTTATAAAAACCATGGCGAATTAAAAAATAATATTAATATTATTTAAATCAATTTTAGATTGTCATTCAATAATTTTTCTTGCAAAATTGTAATATAATGCTAGGGAAATGATGCAATTAATAATTTAAAGGATAAAATTTAAATATGTATTTCAGGACTTCCATTTCGGCGATATTACAGCTTCATTGTCTTAATCATTTTGTTATGCCTAAATGTCGGTAGATTAGATGGCCAGTAGGCAGCGCATGCGTAGAAAAGCTGAAAAATGCTGTACGGTCGTTGGCAAGTAATTGTCCCGACGAGACGAAAACATACCGCTGTATTGTATTTTTTTCTTATTGTGCATGTGAGTGCAGAATTGATCACTTATAGAATAATTGCGACATTTTTTTTTTCTTTTTCTCTTTGTTTTTTCTGATATATTTCTATATTTATTTGCATCAGAAAGAACAAAATATTTTCTATTTTATTTGCTATTTTTTTATTTGCCAATTTTTTCCCTATAGTTTTCCAAATTTTATGTTGACCTTCCTTTTATTTTATCATGCTTCTTTGAGTAAATATCCATCATTTAAATACGATGCACAGTGAAATAGGATTATCCAGGAATGCCAAAACGGCAATTCATACCCAAGCATGGAATGCCTAAATCTATCTTATGAAATTATGGCAAACATAAATCAGTCCTTTTTTGCGCATGCTTTTCCTACTGGACGTCTTAGGACTGGTTGAGTGTAAATCAGGCATTGTATTAAACGTTTCTATGAAGTAATGTCTCCTTCAAATAGCGCTATTAATTTACCTTTAGGTTTCTTACTTTTAATTAATGAATCTCGTACCATGAAGACTCGTAAAAATATTGTTTGATATATATATATATATATATATATATATATATATATATATACTTTTTAAGAACTTTTTTTAACATTTTTAAGAATTTAACCACATTTTTATAAAACGTAACTCTTTCTTACAGAGTCTGTAAATATGTAGTAAATATAAGGGTATAATTGTAAAATTCAACTATATTACATTCATTGAATTTATTACCCATACAGTAGCTTCCAGAGTATTCCAGTGACAGCAAACTTATCGAATTACTTGCTACTACTTATTTGTACTTTCAACAACCGCATTACAATATAAACAGCGACAGGTAACGTTACGAAAACTTACTTATTCTCCAATCCCAGTTCTTTTATTCACTTGATATTTAGAACAGTCAGTTCAATATTTTATATTTAAGTAGAAAATTAATCTACCAGAAGGTTTAACTGTAACATGAATGAAGCCAAGACACAATTAAACCTTAAAATCGATGACTAATTAAACATAATTCACATTAAATATTGTAGTGACTATTTTGATTTTGCAAAAAAATCAGGATATGTATAGTTTTACTATATTAATTGCTGAATTCTAATTTACCACACACACACTAATTAGACTATTAACATATTTTAATCAAGATCCTGCACCCCTCTCATTCCAATGGTCTGGACAGCTGTAAAATAGATAACCCTCCAATGATTCATACAAACATGCTAGATGGCGTGACTATAAACACTTTACGTACTTGACTGATGTGTGTAGCATGAGCACCTATTGAAAACTTACATTTATTATTTCTAAATCTGAATTTATTATTTCTTGAAGAATGCATTTTTCAAATAAATGTTATTAACTATTGCACAGTCAATTGTACTTATCCATTATCCATCTTATTTCCTAATATATTCTGATAATGGGACTCGAAATAAGAAAAACAAGATTTAAATATTGATTTATTGTCCCAATCAGATACTATATAAATTATTTTATTAATAGGAATTTTCAGTTACAAGACACATACTGATGGTAAATTATATTTATTGTTTGAAGAATATATCTTTTTTAATTGGAGTTCTGATGTTTTAAATTAATAAATATATGTTTCAGGCTGTTTTGAGCAGTTCAGAGATTATTAATAAAAGCGCGGAATATTCACTCTTGCGGCCAGCGATTGGTAATGGACTCGTAACAAGGTTTGTCAGCAGTATTCTTTTGATATTTTTTTCAATCTGGCAAATATCATTTTTTCCATCACATTCTGCCTTTTTTAGATTATTTCTTTTTTCCACAAATGATTTAAACCATCGAACATGTAATTTTAGTTTCAAATATTATGCACGTTATTTTATATTTTGTTTACAAATATCAATAATGTATTAAGAAAAATTCATAAATGGCCGAAGAGTGCGTAACTGAGAGATTAATTTAAAATAAACGTTATTAAATTGAACCCAAATGATATCTTACATAACCTAACGACAATGCGAGGATTTTTCATAGATATTTAATATTTTTTTAGGTTTTCCTGAATTTCTCTTGGGTTTGTGTTCTCCTTATTTTCCTTCTTTGTTCTAAATCATACCATACTTAATATTAACTTCCAAGAAAAATGAGGAGAATCGAATATGTATGTTTTGAGACATTATATTTTCTCGCTTTATACCAATGATCTGGTGAATGGGATGAATTTAAGCTAATATAAGAAAAAACAAACAAAGATTTATGCTTGAACAAGGGATACAACTTTTACTACTAAATATATCTGAGATTTTTTTCCAAACTTTGATGGAGTATTAAAAAGAACAATAGTGGAGAAAACGGAACTTTTTATCAAAAGTTATGAGTAACCCTCTTTGCTTTTCGACATTATCGCCGTGAAGATTCAATAATTGTCATATTTGTGGAAAAAGTTGCTATCTTTTCCTGGAAAATGTTGTCACCAATGATGTCAGATGGACCTTAGAATTCCTTTTAATCTCCTCACTGGTCTGGATTTTTATTTTGGCTTCTTAACCACTTCTTTAATTCATTGAAGATTAGGAATCACTCGGTTCTAAACCCACATTTTCCATGAAAGAAAACAAGAACACAGTATTTTCGCAATATAAAATCTTGTTCAATAAATTAATCATATAGTTCAAAGGAAATGGAGGACGCTGACATTTAAGAGAACGTGCTGGACTACCAGCGTAATTAAATTGTGATTATAGAAAATGAATAGACATTTTTTTCACTATAATAGACATTTCTTAAAAGAAAATTAAATAGAAACTTTAAAATCCATTTCACACAATGTGCAGAAACATTCTTTGAAGAAAGGGTCAGAAATTAGATCCACCGTTATGAGAAATGCTTGAATATTCAAAATGATTATATCAAATATTTATCTTATTTGAAAGTAACTCTTGTTAATACTTTTTTTCTCTAATTCTATTTATGTTCCAAAGGGGCATGAGGGAAATAAAGGCTCTTATGTTAAAATTTCTAACTCAAAAAAAATGAATGAATCTATGTAGATAAAGTGCAATAAATTCCATTTTGTAATATTATCAGAATTACAAATATTATTATTATGTTAATTCAATAAAAAAATATAAAAATAAAAAATAAAAAAAACTGACTTCAACTTGTGGACAAATTTTGAAAAGAAAATTTCATCAGTAATCCATAAAGAAAATTTAGGTAACAGCTATTTTATACTCGCAAATTCAAAATTGTATATACTTCAAAATTGTATTTGGTGGGATAAATAATTGGACTACCTTCATAACAATCTTGATGCTTAGTATTGTATTTTGTTGTTTCTTAGGGCACTTGCCATGGACAAGCCCGCAGTTCAAAGACAGCCGATTTAAACCTGAAAGTGAGCGCCTGTTGTTTCAATAATAGCGCCATCTAGGGCCAAGAGAACGATTTAGCTACACACACATCACAACCCTTTTTACGGGGGGGACTTCATTCAGCCATTTCATTCACTCAACCACAGATCATAATTTAGACCTGAATCAGAGAACTATCACCCCTGATCCAGTACCCCCAGTGGTATTACTCTCGACATAGAGGACTTTCTGACCACGACAGATTTAACGCGCGTCAGCCATCGAGCACGCGGGGTTCTTCGGCCGGCGGGGTTCGAACTCGCAACCTAAGGGACGTGAATCCGACGCTCTACCAACCAGGCTGGCGCTACTTTAGAAACAAGAGGTGCTCCCTCTCAGGCTTAAATCGGCTGTCTTCGTACAGCGGGCTTGTCCATGCGGCAAGTACCATAAGAAACGACAACAACAGTATTGTATTTTGATAATGCTTAATGAATTTGATTCTACCTCCTCAACAACCGCAGGCATTTCGAAAGCAGCAATTATAGATTTTGGTTGGAAAATATTCCACCCTGTTGTTGTTGCTTTTTATGGCACTTGCCATAGGCAAGCCCGCTGTTCCGAAGACAGCGATTTTAAGCTTGTGGGGGAGCGTCTCTTGTTTTGATAGTAGCGCCAATTAGGGCCAAGAGTACGACTTCGCTACTCACGCATCACTCATTCACTTGCACAACCCCTTTTTAAAGAAGAGCACATTCACACATAGAACAACGGAAGAAATAACATGTCCAAACCGGTACTCGTACCCAGGACACCCAGATCACGGGGGAAGACGCACTACCCCTATGGCAGGACGCCGGCATATTTCCTTTCTCTCTTGTCAGCACAGGACTTGACCCTTTGATTTTGTACATTTTTTTTAGAAAGAGATTCCAAGATGGAAATGACATGGAAAAAAAACAAAAACTGTTAGCAATTTGTTACCATCAAATACAGCAACATTTGGCAATACAGATATAAGAAGATACGTTGCCTTAACATAATGATTGTGGCATGCAGCAGTGTGAATTATGTTTTTATGTAATTCATGTAATAATGATATATTTCATGGTCTACGATTCATTTGTCAATAATATATTTTATTGTTTCTTATTTTGTATCCATTCAACTAGGCAAGGAACTTTCATTGGCGATAACTTAAATAGATTTACCCTTTACACTCGTAAAAATAATCTAAGTAATTTTTAAGTTGAATTTCCCTGAAAAAGTAATCTATATGTTACAATGTATTTCTTTTAGAATCAAAAACTTTCTGAAGTTCACTTCGTTATTAATTTTTTTTTATATTTTATAGCTTTGGGACAGACTGGAGAAAACAAAGAAAGCTATTAACGCCAACATTTCACTTCTCGATTCTGGATGATTGCATACCTATATTCCAAAAACAAGCTAAAGTTCTGATTTCAACTATAAAATCTCGTGTTCATGAACCTTGGATCGATATAGCACCTTTGTCACATTTGTGCGCTTTGGATATTATTTGTGGTAAGCATAAACATTTTATTTCATCGCTAATGCGTTTTTTCTGAAAGATTAAATGAAATTTTTAAACAAATTGTGCACTTTTATATATAATAATAAAATATAGAGAAATAATCAAGCAACTCTTAATTTTTATATGAAATTATGCCAGAAGTAAAAGTGTTTTGGTGTCGTCCATTTGAATAAAATACTTACTTCATTTGGGGATTTCGCACTTCCTCAAAGCAGTCACTTTGGAAAAAGAAAAATGCATAGAACTGAGTTTAGATTACGGACCATTATAGACTATATATATGGATGCCCTCGGTTTATGGCCTACAGAGAAGAATACTTCACAAAAGACTTCCAACAACTCAAATTGTGGAACTGTTTGTTTATCATCATACCCAAATGAACTGCTAGAAGATAATTTACGTTACTTATACTGCCTGATATTTTGTAGGATTGCACATCTTTATAGAGTATAAATTACTGTTACAAACCTGTAATTTTGCTTCCCAGTACGACTAGTGTCATCGTAAGAAAGACAGGATGTACGATCTGTCCTGTGCGTGCTAAGCGTCAATGAACTCAGAGCTTGGCGATTAACTTGGCGACCATTGGGAGATTTGGCGATGAATTTGGAGGTAAAATGGATCATACTGGAAAGTTCGAGGTTTCACAACCCATCCAGTAGGAACCCAGATACACCCAGAGACGTCCTGATTGGTCTGAAGATTCTAGTCCGCCTTCCGAAACTATAAAAGACGGGCACTAAAGCTGCGAAGAAGAAGGGTGGTGTAAGTGAAGTCGTGTGAGAAGTAGCGAGCCGGCAGCTAAAGCGAGAAGTTCAACCGTTGGAGAGACGGTAGAGCGAAGTTCCCAGGAACCCCTCTCCTGCTGGATTCTGTCTATCCGCTTCATGTGCTGCTGTCTACTGAAGTGTGTTACTGGCGTCTGTGTTCGTCTCTGCTGTACATAGTTGTCGTCTGTGTGCTGTCCTGTCTTCGTGTAAATAAACGTCGTTGTTTTTTTTCTACTGCCGCCTGCTGATTGAGCGTTCTCCACACCATATCACTTCCACTATCCAAACGAACCCGGAAATTTCGTAACAATACTATAGGCGAATTTAATTAACTTATTTCCTTTGAGAATCACAACCAAAATTTTTAGAGAAAGGGAAACGGACATACAATTAGGAGCAGTTGTGGTTTTCATTTAATACACTATGGAGATTGGCCGAGGTCAGAGATCTCTTGAAGAGGTTGATTTAATATGTCCTGTCAAATAACTTCTTTAGATAAGACTGACTTATCAAGAGATATGTTGTTCGATAAGACTGAATAGAACACAGATGCCAGGGCTAAATGGGGATTGTACATTCATTAGATATTTGGTTAAATAAATTTTTATTCATGATGTTTTTGAAATTTGAAAGCCTTTAACGTTTGCAATAATAAAAAATGAAAAGATTCAATTACTTTTTTTTTTATCAGAACATGTAATCATTTGCTATATATATAAAAAAATTTTGTCCTTTGTGTAACTGTATAATATGTCATTTTATATATTCTAAATCGTTAAAGTAATATCTGGAATATATATAAATAATTATATACTTCACTCCTTATTAATATATTTTATTGGCTATTTGCTGATAATTATTGAAACTGTATAGACCAAACTTTAAAAAATATGGATTATTATGTTTTTCAATTAATTGTTACTAGAATTAAAAAAATATTTATCTGAGATATTAGGTAACATTATAAATATGCTGCTGTTGTTTTTATCAGTTAAAAAAATGAATTATCTTTAAAGAAGTGCTTTATATTCATTCTGGAGATAACACGGATAATCTGAATGCTGCCATACTTTTTTCATTTCAGTGATAATATTTATATGGTTTGATAGATTCAAGAATATATCATAATTTCTAGTCATCACATTTTCTATCCGGATATAGATATGACGACTGATTTTGTTGTATTTAGTTATTCTTATTATACTAGGAATTATGTGATCCTTAATAAAGAATGTCAAAATGAATTTTGTATAATTAATACATTGATTTTATGATTAAACATAAGGTTAAAAATTGACTATCCAAATGATTTGAGGCCAGTTTGGTGATATATGATTATAGTATTCATTATGCCAACTGTAAATTAAAAGCTCAAGTTAATGTTATTCGTAATGCTATTCTTTATGTATTTCGATTCTAGCAAAAAAAAAAAATAAATTGTTCCAAATTCAAACATACAAATAAAAATGGAAAAAAATCTCATTCGTAAATATAAGACCGAATAGCATTATTGACCTGATATCGATGTCTCATGTTTTCATGATACCATCAATGAATTACAAAGATAATAAATACAATTTGAGCAAATATATAAACGCATCTACGATTTGATGAAGGAATGAAAGGTAGCCACACGCCACCTATAAACTTTTTATACATGCACAATGAGATTGAGATCGGGAAAGAGTATTACTCATTCCATTTGAATTATAGTTTCTTTCTAAAGAGAACTGGTACATGAGACGAGGAGTGTGAGGTCAGGTGTTACCTTCTTCTCAAATAAAATATTACAATTGTGCCTGCATTCAAGCAATAGGAATTTTTCAAGCAATCTTTGAATATTAAGAATTCCTTGTAGCAATAGAAGCAGTTGCTTTTACTAAAGATCATCCTCTCCATGCAAGAACCGACATGGATGTCATTTTCTTGTAAGTTAAACGGATTCATGTGGCAATAGATAGAGATCATTTAATTTTTTTAAAGATCCCTCTCTAAAAACAAGAACTATACCTGTGACATCTATGTCATTTTTATGCAAATCTTAAACGGATTATATAAAGTATTAACAAGTTTGAATATGTGAATATATTGAGAATCATCCAGTAAAACGAAACAGAAATAAATACTGAACAGAATAAGCTTCTTCTGATTTTTCATTTCAGTTTACATTTTCCCCCAATTCAAACGATCTGTCCTGAGAGAGAAATTAGAAAGATGCATAATATCTGTCGTCTAGTATACAAAACTTTTTCATTCAACCTTACACACTGATACACTTCTTTCGTATAACAAACATAATCGCTTATTCTAAAATGAAATGGAGCCATCACACTATTACGACTTGTACTACATGCTGTCTGAAGAAGTAGTGAATCTTGTCTTACTTTAAGTAGGTTTACGAAAAGCTAAACCAGCTAAGCTATTAAAAACTCCTCCCACATATGGTACTAAACAGAACGGTCGACCTTAGCGACCTTTAAAAAACAGACTATTATCGATGTTTTTCTGAACGACCTATTACTCTATGATGCAATATTGCTCGCAAGTGTAACATGTAGCCTCGGTCTTATTCTTAGCATTCGACTATCTATATATTTGATACTGTAAGTCAATCAATTTTGAAAATATCTTGTTTAACAATTTCATTTAATAATGATATTTTTCAGTCAAATTCTAATTTGCAATATTGGAAGTTATTCAAAATGTAATAATCTCCACTTGTAGTGATCACGGATGTAATCATTAATCAGTTGTACTCATTAAAATAGCGTGGAATGAATCCTCCGAAATTAAATACTTTTGGTCTGCAAAAAAATAAAGTAAAATAAAAAAAAACACACAAAAAATTATTTCTAGATCGTTATTTTTATTTCACCATTCCCTGAAATAATGCCTTTTTCCATTCTGTGAGCTAATGAGTGTAACAAAAGAACATCGTTAGTTTTAGAAACACCATACATTGATTGTTATGCATGAAAGAAAAATGCGAATATCTGAAAGAGTATAATCAATTTCATAGACTCAGTTTGCAGAAAGTTGCTACTATGTCGAAAATTTCACAACAGTTTCTTAATTAATTGTTAAAATGTAAGGGATGAAACCGAATATCTTTAGTCAGGAACAATGACTATATGGCGCATAAACGAAAGCGATATTTGATGGATGGAGATATGGAATGATTTATTAAAATAAGAGAAAAGGATACGTAAGTGAACCATTGCTTTGTCAGAAGACCGAAAGCTATAATTATTCCAATAACTTGCCGAACCTTTTGAACACTTCATAAGAAAGCTTCATCCAAAGAATGTTAGACTACCTTAAAAATGCATTAGTTTCAATAACTTTAAAAAGAGTTTTAAAAGTTAAACCTATACGATTTTTGTTTGCATTTGGTGTCAGTTTATTTAATTAAAATGAATGAATGACTGGAATGACGTAGTGCGCTCTGTTTTCCATGACATCCTTGTATTCCTTGCGATTATTTCTATGATATTTTGGTTGTACTCTTTATTGGAATGTAATCATCACTGACGTGGACCCGAAGTGATCACTACAAGTGACGTCCACTATATGCTCCAACTAAATACAATTAAATTATTACATTATATGTTGCTGAATTTTATTTTGTTCCATAAATATTGAAATGCCTTCTTATTATTCTCATTCAATGCTGCATATTTCAGAAACTGCCATGGGTGTCACTATGAATTTCCAAATAGGAGGAAATTGTGATTACTCAAACGCTCTTCATGAGTAAGTAATTAAAAATGTGTTGCAATTCAACATTTCATTTATTCATATGTCCAATAATAATGAATTATTTTCTTTACGGAGTATTGATAATGCGGTTTCCTCTGTTTTTTAAAAATTTATATCATACATTTTGCTTGACATATTTCAGTTTTGGAATGCAGATTTTTCATGTACTTTCTTGATAGCCTAGAACCTTAAAACTTTGTTCGAATATTTGTTTTTGCAAATAAAAGACCATTTTTAAAAAGATCAGAAATTAAATATCAGCTAATCGATAAGTGCAACATAATTTTTATTTCGTAAACATGATGTTAGCTAATAATTTACAGTAAAACTGATCTCAATATTTTATAAAAAATTATATTAATGCAATGTTTTATGTTGAAATACTCAGTGGTTTCGTTTAGAATAGTAGAGAGTAATAGTAATAATAGTATAAGAAGTAATAATAGAAAATAGTCACTGAAAATCACGAAGACAATTATTCTCAGAATTTAAGTAAAGAAGTTTTGCAAGGAAATATTTAAGCGAATCCTTTCATATTATAACTTGTCACCCTCCATCATCAATATATTGAGCATGCAGTGGTCTGTGCAGCGTCAGTAAATTTTTCTCGTCCATTTTCATTTGTTGACTTCTCAAAGAAATAGATCTGCACATATGCAACTAGAACAAGTTACATACCATGCCAACGGATCTTTTCGTGCCTTTTTAGTGTATTATCTAATATATAGAATCATCGCCAACTTTTTTATCGAAATTTAATGAAACGAACATTTTAGTATAATAAAAAATAGCTACTTTATAAACTTTTTTAATCCGTAACTGGAGACGGGAATCAAAATGACTCTCCGTTGTTCATTAGCTCTGATTATCACATGGTACTTTGTCCTTAGAATCATCATCTCAATACTGTCAAGTTCTTCTTTCAGCAGTATGTTGGCAAAAGGCTATGAACACATGCGTATAACCGAGTTATTCTTTTTCAAATTTTTTTTTTGTTATTTTGTTGTTGGAGTCCTTGACTCCATGTCTCTGAGAAGTGCTTTTAATACGAATGACTCAAAAATAATAAAGAAATATTTTAAAATATTATTTTTAAATTTTGTATTCTTCATTTTTGTTTGTTAAATTCCAACAGTTTTAAACATTAATGTAATTTCGTAATATCTAACTGAAAAAATATTCATAAAAATTCGGCATTACAGAAAAAAATAACTAAAAAGAATTTGATAAAAATAAACATGAAATTTATTAACTGCAAAGTTCACCATATAAAACATTAAACCTTTTTTCTTTTATAGCAATTAGGCCTTTTATAATGTGTCTAATAAAGGATTATTCATGTATTTGATTCCAGAATATGGCTAACAAACTAAGAATAATTATTTTTTTCTCAGTGGAAAACAATATTTTTGTTTATTATGTTCAGTCATATGAACATCAAAATTTGCACATGACGGTGGAAAAGCAGCATGGTAATGCCTTATACAAAATAAAATAACATGCTTAAAAAATGATTTTCACTAGCTACATTACTGGATGAAAATTTACATTTAACCCCTTCACTGCTATTTACGAGATATATAGTAGGAATCCGCTGTAAAATTAAGCGTCTATAAATGTCACTTGCAGTGAATGGGTTAATGTTTTATCGAATTTTTCTTTTATCTTAATCGATTCATTTTCAGAAGAGTTCGTAAGTGTTTCTAAATTAGACAAGCTCTCTTAGATAGTTAAAACAAGAAGTGAAATAAATCAATCTTTTTCAAAAAGTTTCCCAAGAATAAGGATCTGCTATGACCTTCTCTTCTCCTCTAATTTGATTCCTTTTGTCTCGGGTACTGATAATATGTTGTGACACTCAAACATGTAACATTTATATATTTGAAATTATATACATGCTTCATAAGTTATCATGACATAGAACGAACAATTTCCAAATTTTTTCTTTTACCTTTTTATTAATTATCGTACTGATTTACGTACTAATTTTTTAAAATTCTTTATTATGATTTGTTTAAGATTTAATGCAAATTTGCTTACTTCTGACTATATGCTGAGATATCAAAGCATTTAGACAAATAATTATAAAATATTCAGCACTAATACTTTTTATTCAAATTATTTAGAAGAAATGCGTTTTCAAGAAAGAAAAATTAAATATGATTTTTAAAGTTATTACTTTAGTTATGTAATTTTTTTTAATCTACTGAATGAATTCAATGATCTAAGAGTACATTCAATATTTAATACATTCATCTCAATACTTTCAATGAATACATTCAATCTCAATACTTTCAATGAATACATTCAATCTCAATACATTTAATGATTACATTCAATCTCAATACATTCAATGAATCTAAGAGTTCGTTGAATATTTAGTTGTATTTATCACACAACAAAACATTGTTATAAAATAGCGACTCTCTTTGTTATAAAACTTAAAAATTTGCAAGGACAGTTTAAAAAAAACTTTGTTATAACACTCTCTTTGTTATAAAAAATACAGTACATATATATAATACATGAACATAAACTTATTAAACATTCTCTAACATATTATTGATATTTGGAATAATATTATGAACAAAATATTATTATTTTTCTCATTAATTATTTCGTGTTGAACATTGTAAATAATAGAAAAATTACTGTACAATATATTAAATATATACAATATATAATATACAGATACAGATATTATATACAATATAAAATATCTGTATAATATATTAAAAATTATTGCACAGATATATTATTAGAATAACTGATAATACGTTTCAAAACCGGAACTAATAAAGTTCAGTGTACATATGAAAAGATTAAATCTTGTCAGTGAGAGGAAAAGACTAAGAAGTAATAATCTATAACCAGTTTTTATTATATGTTCATTTAATTCTTTATGTATAAATATAGTTCATTAGCCACCTTTGGCGACCAGTGTTTTCTCCCAAATTGTTAACTTAGTAGACTCTAAAATTATTAATATGGGATGCATTTCTTTAAAAAAAACATTCCATCTAGTTATTTAATACGACTAAAACACATGAATAAAATTAAAACAGCATACTGAAAAGCAAAGCGAATATATATTGTGAAATAAAAACGGAAAATAAAACTCCCACTACGAATTGAATGATTTGTAAAATTGCTGGAATGATTGTATTGCCATTGATAATTGCCATTTGACAATTAGTAATAAGCTCGATTTTTGTGCCACGTACGTTAGCGTTTTATATATAGAGAGTTTCAGAATTTTACCACCAGCATTGAGAAGTTAAGATGATTTCGATTGTAAATATATCTTCCCTTTGTATGACATTTATTGATTTCATAAAATGATAGGATTCTAATAATTTTAGTACAGCAAATTTAAGAACTATGTACGCATTTTCATGCCTGTTATGTTTTTAATTCTTCAAATAGTAAAAATTCTTATTCTGAAATTTGTGAATGCAGAATCGAGGGGGCAGTTATGTATCGAGCATTGCGCCCGTGGCTGTATCCTGATATAATTTTCAATTTGACAACAGTTGGTAAGAAGTTCAAGTCTAATGTTCGTCTTTTCCGTGGCTTTAGCAAAAAGGTAACTCATTTTTAAAAACAAAATATTTTATTCTCTTGAAAGAAAGATGTAAGAGTTAGAAAATTTTTATTTATTTTCATTCACTAAGTTATTTAGCTTGGGAGAACACATATTTCTAATGTAGAACTATTTTGTATATTTGTTTGATCTGTAGCTTACAATTTTATTGAATTATTTTGAAATTTAATCAAAGTTTTTATATTCAGCAAGATTCTTTATTCATATGACATTGCATAGTTGGTAGAGGTAATGGCCAGAGAATTAGAAATCCTACAATATTTAAATAAATGTAGCTAAGAGATGAAATTAAGCCAAAAACCATGCTGAAGATAGGAGCTCCATCCTTGCTTTTTGGGGAGTTTGAAGGTATGCGGTATAGTCAGCTAGTTTAACCCTGGTGCCTTATTGTTTCTGAAATGTAAAGAAAAAATGAACTTTACGGATCATCAATTATCTTCAGTGAACACAAATCCGTCTACAATATGAAGAATTATTTTTTGAATAATAATACCTCCAAACATTAAGATAATAATGCCAGAACTGTTAAAAATTGTCGTTGTGACATGACTAGAAGTTTTATTGCCGTCAGTGGGCTCCTCAAAATCGATGTCTAGGCTAACTGAGCTAAAGCTTAGAAGGAAAGCATGGATCTTAAAGATCGAACGGCAGTCATCGTCTTCATCAACAAACTTTATTTGTTTGCACTTAAATATATATCCTTTAATGTTTTATAGAACCCATGCCTAACCGAATAAGGTTTTAATGCAGAACCAGAGGATCTGCATTAAATTGATCGGCACTATATTCATATATAATTTTGGTATTGGACAAATATATAAAAGATTATTTTTATGATATTACTTAATACTTTAAAATGTTTGTCGTACTATTGAATTCTATTATAATTTTTTCCATTACGTTCTTCATTTAATAGAATTGCCATTTTAAGTGCGCTGTTAATATATTAATTTGTATTCACTCTTCTCTAAAATGAGTTATTAGATATTTATTATTTCAAAGATCGAAATTTTGAAATAAAAATAATATTTATTATGTCACTAAAATTTTACCTTGAAAGCAATGAATCCGCAAAAACCATGATTGCAGAACTTATCATGATATTCCATATTTTTGTTGCTAATATCATTGTTTGACTATCCATGTTCAGGTGAAAATGATACTGTAAAAGCACTATGAGAAGATGGATTAAATTTTGTATTGGTTTTATGATTCTAAATTGACGAATGGAAACTGAATAATAAATTGAGTTCTCATAAATTGAAAAATACAATAATTGAGGAAATTTTACAAGAAATTTAAATTATAAATTAACCTAGAGAAATCAAAGTATTCATTACCAAGTTTATTACAATTATCAAAAGTTTATTACAAATACAATATAAAATCAATTATGCGAGAATTAATTTTGCCAGGTTTAACATATTTTAGTATTATTTTTGGTAAACTGTCAAGAAAGAGGCTTCGCCTTAACAGAATTCAATAAAGAATTAATTCTCCTATTTATAAACTGAAATTGACAGACGTTCTTTGGAATCATATCTTGGGAGAACAAGACATAAAATTTTGCTTAAAATATACGTTACAAAACTGGAAAAATATATTCTCTAAAATGCTGAAATCAAGATTTTAGATGTTGTTAAACTAAAAGTTTATTTTAATTTAAATAATTCCGCGAATTCATGAAATTAAAGCTTATCACACTGTTGCGTTAGATGTATTGAATATTCTTTTCATTGTTTTCTAATAGATATTTAATTATTGAAAAAGATATTTAACTATTTAATCTATTTGTCAAGAAATTCAATTTGGAAATAGATTTAAAAGGAAATGCATTATTTGAACAAGTTCAAACTTTTAAAAAGGGGGAAGGAGGTCTCCTTAGCGAAAACAAACTCTTCTATGATAATAAATATAGCGATCCTAAACAATCAAATAATAAAGTTTTAAAGACGGCACCTAAATAAATAATAAATGTAACGATTCTGAACAACTAAATGTTTAAGAAAGTTTTTAGATTACTCCCAATGCAATAACAAAGTTGATGATGAGTTTATCTCTTATAACGAGGAAAATTTAAGCATTTGGAAAATGAACTACCAATTATTCACCGAAACAAGTTCATAACAAAAGAATGTCTCCCCTCTTTAAGTAGCTGGAAACATAAATGAAGGGAAAAAATAAACAAATTTTATCTGAACTCTAATATCGAACTTATGTTCCTAGAAAGATTAAAATTTGATCAGGAAAATAAAGTCCTTTTTTAATGAAAGATCCTGAATCTATCTGAACATTAACAATAGTCATGGGAGGATTAAGGGAAATGAGTTTTCTGCCTAAAGAAATACTGAAGTAATCTTACGCTGACAATGTAGTGCTGACTTTTAGATCATGGATCGAATTCAAGTGAAAAAGACTAATGATAAATAAATTAAAAAAAGATGGCGTGCATCACTCAAAGCAAGATTTGTCTGTGGAATATTTTTGAAAGCATTTATAAACTGGTGTTTTTGCAGTTTCTTCTTGAATATAGCACTTCATAGTGCGATTTCCCTCTCCGCCAAAACCTGCTCTATGAGATATTAATAAACTACCCAAATGGTCTTGATCAAGTCATTGCTTCTCACAGCATTTATTGTTGCTTGATTTTCAAGTAAGATATGGGGAAGGTCTATCCACAAACCGTGGCCATTTGACTGGAGCTGATTCAAGATATCTAAGATATAAAAGAACATCATGAAAGCGATACTAGAGACTTCATTAAAAGCTAACTTTGATTCTGCATATGGCAATCAATATCTAAGTTTTTATGTTTTCTGTATCTCTGTAATCGTCTATTAGAATCCAATTTTTGACCCAATCCATCATTAGGAAAAGGTGGGAAACAAACACTCAATACTCGTCGTTATACGATGAAATTGAGCATTTGCCACAAAAGTATCCGAGAAAATATGTCGATAATAAAGAGCAATAGAAAGTTATTATTTTGTCGAATGAGACAAAACTAATAGTATATAAGTTGTTGCAAGATAACAGTAACAGTCAAAGACAACCACCACCTTAGCGAATCGGAAGGTAAATTGTACTCATAAAGTTTGTGTCTCCTCCTTGACAGAAATCACATAGGCAGTAGAAAGGGTGTCATGTGACTAGTCAGTCGAAATGGCGGCATCTGCATTGGAGAAGGATTTTTTGTGTTCCTCAATTTATCAAAACGGAATCTGAAATGTTGTGCAAAGACATTTTGATCACAATTCGGAAAGAAGTTACAATTAGAAAATGTATCCATCAATGGCAGGAAAACTTAAAAACTACGGGCTGTTTGTGAAAAGGTATAACTCCAAGGCGACTGACTCTTTCGATTATTTTTCCCACTTAAGGCACAATTTTTATAATCAGAGTTCCATCTAGTAGTTGAATCTCTCCTTAATTATCTATGGTAATTAGTTTCAATTCAAAATTTCTGTGGAAGAAAGTTAATTTTAGATAAATGTTTATAAAGAGGTGCTCTATTAAAATTGATACCAGATAATGAGTTCGAATTCTAAAAAAAATTGGAACAGCTAATTTAACGCATCATTTCGTAATTCGATTATTTTTGTTTTCATAAAAACAATTTTTATAATCAGAGCCCCATCCAATGTTTGAATCATGCTTATTTATTCGAACTAATTTCTTACACTTCAAAATTGTAAGAAAAATTTAATATTAGCAAGAAGGTTTTAAAAAATATCAGTATGAAAATTAGGTGTATTGAAAATTGAAAATAATAATGAGTGTCGAATTCTAAAAAACGGAATAGCTGATTTAACACATCGCATCTTCTTTCACTTATTATTGAGTCATTAGGTGTTATTGTAATAATATCATCTTAACTATATAAAGTTTGTATAACTTTTCTAAAATATTGCGAATTTCTTATAGATTTTAAAGCAGAAAATCGAATCGAAAAATTATAAAAAATGCAACCCAACATCTGAAATCACATCAAATAAATATTCTGTGGAAAAGAAAATGCAGAAACCGTTCTTAGAATTACTTTTGGAACATCATTTGAAGGATCCGTCATTTACTGAAGAAAATATTATAGAACAAGTTGACACATTTATGTTGGCGGTAACGTAAATCTTTCCATTTCAGTGCTCTTTTATTTCACTTCAGGAATTTCATGTTTCCAAAATGGGTCTTGTCTACAATTTTACATCCACTTTCTGATAAGCAAGATAATTGTAATTTTGTATATTTGAGCATTCGCGGTAACTATATTGTTTGAGTAACATAATAACACTATTAAGTTTCAGTTCTTTTTCGCCATGTATATATTTGATTGACTCTCTTAGTAAAAATGTATTTTGGGTGCTAAAAATCTTTATTGGAAAGTTTTGAATCTTGTGTGAAGGTGATGAATATATAAGATTTGCAATAAACAAAAGTTCATAAAGCTATCCATTGAAATGGATTAGGACTACAATTGTATTAAAACAGTATAAAAAAATAAACTACAATAATACAGTTAATACTCGATTAATTTAATAAAATTATGATAATATACAAATGGTTATTATCTGGTTGTGAAAACATGACAACTGCATTTGAAGATAAATTTTTATAATTGATTTTTGAACCATTTCATCCGAATTTTGTATATTATTACAGATTTATTGAATAAAATTTCCGCCTAATAAAAACAGAAAAAAAATATATCAAATGACAAGCAGGTTTTAGTATTTTTAAAAAACATAAGACAGAAATGAAAAAAGTAATTACATTGTAATAAAAAATATACAAGCTAGTCATAGTTTGTAATGCGACAAAATTTTGCTCGATGAATTAATTACAATAGTGTCTATTTTCTCGAGCATCCGAATTGGAACTAAGCCCAAAAATGTAATGCCTAAGATTATCTATAGTTTAGTTTCTAGATTAATTTACAGCTAAATAATTGTATATTTCCCAATGAGCTTATTTTCAAATTCTTGAACATGAATATTTTTATAAATTTGGTGAATAAAAATTCACTGATACAACTGAAATATATATTTGTATTTCGATCCTCTTTCGAAGTGAAAAGCAAATTATTTCTCTATAATGGACATATTTAAGTATGTTTATGTTGTTACTTCTGCGAGCAATTTCACAAAACGAATCAAGATTTATATTATATCATCTGTGTACCATCTGCATCATAATATTATATCATTTGTATACCATCTATATCATAATATTATATCATCTGTATACCATCTGTATCATAATATTATATCAACTATATACCATCTGCATCATAATATTATATCATTTCTAAAAATATAGTGTTTTAATATTGAAAGATATTAATTATTAGTTAGTAGATTAGGCTTGTCACCATATAATAATTTTAGAAAGAATAAGTTTAAAATTTCATAATACATATGATAATTTACATTAATAATAAAGGTGAATATGTGTATGCCAGTATGAGTGTGTGTTAGCTTTCTCCTGACCAGACCTTTTGATTTAGAGTTACGAAACTGAATGCATATATAACTGGAAGAGTGGAAATATGCGTGCTTTCTTTTAATTTTTAACCAGAATTTTAATTAAAAGTTAAGCTGAATTTCGGCTTTTTTTTTCTGTGATAACTTCCGAAAATACTACTGCATCAAAATGGTTTTTATATTGTTGCAAAATTCAATCAATTAATTTTTTATTAATATTAATTTAATAATCAATTTCATAATTTTTTTACAATTTCTTAAATGTTGTTGTTCTTTTTTTCGACTCATTTTTGAACAATAGTTTAATTTTCTGACCTGAAATGCAATCCACTTTCGTTGTTTCATGATATATTTAATTTTGGGATTTCCTTCCCTTATGTTGAAAGTAAACGAAGAAAGATATTCGTATAATTTTCCAAGACGAATAAAAACAATTTTACAATAATATCACGAATTTTAGAAGAGAGATGAGTCATAAATTTACGTTTTTAAAGCATTATGATGCCGCGAAAATGGTTTGAATTGAGAATGCTTATGTAACAATTAACCGAAATTATTAAGTCTAATAAAGCAACATGGTTTTTAGTGCCTGGAAATTTAGCTAAATGGACAAGAAATTATGTCTGAGGGATTTAAATGAAATTAATTGTATTCAATATTCTCTGAGAAATAGCTGGCCACCAAAGGCGGTTAATTAATTATAAATAAAATACTTAAAAATGACCTATATAAAAAAATTATCTTTTATCAAAAAGTGTAGTTTTTAATATTTGTTTTTATTGAATCAAATTATTATATATCACGACAAGTTTTCGAAAAATCTGTATTTTTCTTTATTAATTTACTCGCAAATTTCATGCATTCAGGGACAAGATACTACAGCTGCTGCTGTGAGTTGGACTTTGTATTGTTTAGGAATATACCCAGAAGTCCAAAAACAAGTCCATGAAGAGTTGGATGTAATTTTCGGAGACGAAAAAAACATGGATATCTCACGAGAAATCCTGTCATACATGAGATATCTCGAATGTGTTATCAAGGTAAATAAGGTTTTTCTTCATTCTTTGATAGCTCTTAGACAAGTAGTCACGTAAGAGGAAATTTATTTTATTCTTTTGGAATCTGGAACTGTGTTTCAAGTAACAAAATTTTATTTTGTTATTATCGGATTCATCAAATATTTCAGCAGAGAAATTGATTTTTACATCATCTTAAAAATCGAAATATTGTCTTTTCAATGATACTAATATGTTTTGCAGTACATACTTTTTATTTTCATTGAAGATTTTAAAAATATTTTGAAGGCACTTTATGGTAATATAATTCACTGTTAAAGTCTATCACAGATCGTTTTTATTGTTGCATGTATTATTTCATGACAATATTTTTTTACATTGTTCATGATCAAGATATGAAGATTCGACTCACTTGTTCATTCTGAGTAGATTCAAAATCAAATATTCTTTTCATAAAATTTCTGAAATGTAGTAATGAAAATTAAGGCATAATTTCTTAATCAAGTAACGGAGAAAAAAAATTTAAAAGCGCCCCCTTTTTTCACCACTGCTGCTTTTTGCAATGATATTTTCGAAGTCTGTTGAAGATGTGCAGTCCTGAAGAAAATGTTATATCAACTTATTTGATTCCCTTTGAGGTTAAATTATCGAACTTCTTTCCTATCAAAAATATACTTTATTCATCTCCACACATCGCGCTTGCCGGCCGAGAGAGAGCTCTCCTCCGTTCGCTCTGATTCGTGTCATTTCGTCACCGTATCGCCTTGTTGGTGAAAGGGCAAGTAAAGAAATAGTACATCACTCTCGGTTAGGAGGGAACGACAGTAAGAGCAAACGGCTACAATATAAGTGGGCGGTTTAGGGATTGGAGATCAAGGAAATGCATAGCATATTGAAAATATGCATAGCACGTTTCTAAAAAGTATGATTCATATCTCTCTTAAAATTTGAAATTTGGCATTATATTTCTAAATTTGGAAGCCATTAGACATAGTTACGCAAAATGTTTAGTTACAAATTTTAATAATTTTTAATCCCCACGATTCAACTGGTCACCAATTTTTGCTCGGTTATAATAATTAAAACTTAAATAAATATCTTTTTAACAGTTTCTTGATTATATTTTACTTAGATGCAAAAATTTTTGTAGCAAAAATTTTTGATCCTTTCTGCTTCTTTGGAAAGTTACGGACTCTTACAATTGATTTGCTTCTTCTCGACTTCTGTGTTTAAGAAGTCACAAACAAAATAAATTGATTGATATGGATAAATTATTGTTCTAAAAAATGAATAGATATTATAAAAATAGATAATTTATTTTTGCGCAATAGAGACAAACAATTAATTTAATTATCTGATAATTTTTAATTTTTTTTATTTATATCTCATTATTACTTTAATTTTCAAAATTTAGGGTGAATTTTGCCTACCAGATAGAAGCACTAGCATGGAAGTAAAAACCGAGGAAATTAATCTGAATATAAATAATAATATTCTGAAAATATTTCAATCAGTAAAGTATTATCATTCAAAATACTGTGTTAAATTTCAAAATTCTAGCATTTGAGGAGAGGAAAAAATAATCAATTACAATATTCCACTTTTAGAAGAATGAATCTTGTCAAGTTTAATAAAAATTGCTTAAACAATTAACTGATCCCCGTGTATATTAAATTTATGAACAGGGAGTTACCTTATCCACACACTAATTATGTGATGCAAAAACTGAAACAATGCATAAAAGAAGTTCTAAACGTTCTTTAAATGAAATGTTTTGAAAGATTAATTACAAATTAAAACTGAAGCTTTTCTAGCATGATTACAGATAAAACTATGTTTAAAAGTAGTTGAAATCGTGCATTTATTAGGGGAGAATCACACAATCCTCAACGCAGATCTGAAAATATTAATAATAAATGCATGTGCGACTCTTAAAATGTGACTCATGGTCATGAATTTCTGTTTCGATAAATGAGTAAAGCCAATTTCTTTTATATTTTAGTGTTAGAGATTTTATTTAAAAAAATAAGTAATGTAAATTGCATGCATACATTTTTAAATTCATATTGTCTATGATATTTCTATAAGATTTGAAGTATTTTTTCCACAAACTTTTCCGTCAATGCTTTTGTTTTTCACTTCGCTTATTATCTATATTCACAACCATTTAATTTGGAGTACAGATAAAGTCTAATGACTTTGTTTGTACGATAACCACTACTGATATCTAAATCTACTAAATCTCGACATAGTATATATATCTGTACCTATATATCTATCTACTGTATATAGAAATATATATTAAAACTGCGTTTGTCTTAATCAACATTGTTTTAAAGTAATCTTCTATCTTCCCTTATGGGATTTTATCACTTTGCCCGGGCATTGGTAAGAAATTTTTTTTAAACCTATCATCTAGTCCAATTTGATCCCATTCCTATCAGTAACAAAGATTGATGGGTCCAGTCTTCAACCTCACGTCTCTGGTCACGACGTTTAGAATTAGTTAAGATAGAACGTCAATTGAGTATAAAGGAGGAAAATTTGTGATTTTTCTCGACTCTATTTCGAAAAAAAGTTGAACATTTCATATATTATATATTTTTAATAGTTGCTTGAATCTCTTATTTTTTTAGGAGACACTGAGGCTACATCCTGTGATACCTTGTAAGTGCTTCGTTACATAATTTTGAATTAGTATTATATAAGCAAAATCAGAATTTACCAAAGAAACACAAAAAGAAATAATTTTTTGCTTATATCGAATTCTTGCATCCTCTGTCTTGAAATATATATATATACAGGTCGTTGCCGAATTCGACCGCCAAATTCAGATGTGTGATAGTAGGCATCAAGAGGAAAAAAAATAACCATGCAACATGGGGTCCAAAACGACGTTTAGGGGTGAAAATCGCAAAACTATAGGGAGTCGGTCAACTGTTGGAAACTGTAAAAAATTAATAATAAAAAAAATGATGTTTCAACTATGAATTTTTTTAAAGTGAAAGCACATTCTTAAAGGCTATTTTTCATGTATGTAACATGCCGATTTGATGAACCAGAGGGTCGGAAATTATTGAAAACGAAAAAGCACTTTAGAACCCTTATCTGCAAAATTATTAAAACTCTAAGAACAATAAAAGCTTGAAAATATAATTAATTTTATAATCTTTAATTTGATACATGTCTGTAGTGTGAAAACTCAGGAGGTTTTAAGACATTCAAGAAAAACTAAAATGTTTGCCGTTAAACATCGCTGCAACATCGGCACCGATGTTTACAGAAAGTATTGCAAAATTCTACCAAAAAATTCTGAGGAGTGAAAGTAGGCAGCAAGGCGATAAGAATTTCAAAAGAAATATAAAGTCGCAAACGACGGTTAATATTTATTTTGTGGAATACATGTACAGCATACATTTACAGCAGAGACATATTAACATAAAGAGACGACGAGAAACATTTATAAAAAATTCTCAATGTTGCTGCCGCGACACAACCGACACAGACGTTTAAGGGATCGCCGACGCGCTCAATCATACCTTGTGTGAGCTTGCGATTTTTCCAGCAGCGACGACAAACCGTGCTACGAGATCTTCCACTGAAACCAAGGGTGCATGATAAACAAGAGATTATTGTGGCCCCAGAAGAAGAAATTCAAAGGATTAAGGTCCTTTGAACATGGAGGTCAAACAACAGGTCCGCCGTGTCCAATACACCTTCCATGATTTGTATCATCTAGGTAGTTACGCGCAGAATTCGAAAAATACGCTGGTGTACCATCATTCATTAACTACATGTTGTGGCGTGCAATGGCCGGTATTCCCTGGCATATTCTTTGTGTTAGACGTCCATTACCATCCGCTCGGCCGTAAATTAAATGCATACCAGCCATTCGTGAAATCTGACATGTTGTTTGCGAATGAAACTTCTCGACTATTAATTCTGCACTCCTCTTTGATGAATAAAAGCTGCTTTTATACTCCTTGAACCATCAAATCTGCAATTCTCGCGGCTTTTAAATTCCTCGAAAGCATGGAAAATTTACATACGAGAAAGCTTCTTCTTCTCGACTACCTTTTTCACAGAATAAATGTCTCCTGCGACCCAATTTTAATGATGATTTTTTATATCCTTAATGCCTACTATCATTTTTCTAAATTTACCTTTCGAATTTGGCAACACCATCTGTAAACATCGGTTCCGATGTTGCATTGATGTTTCCTGGCAAACCTTTTAATTTTTCCGGAATATCTTAAAACCTCTTCAGTTTTCACCCTACAGACTTATAGCAAATAAAAGAGTATAAAATTCCTTATATTTTCAAGCTTTCATTTAACTTCATATTTTTGCAGATAATGGTTGTAAACTACTTTTTCTTTTTCAATAATTTACGACCCCCTGGTTCATCAAATCGGCATTTCAACTTACATGAAAAATAGCCTTTAAGAATGTGCTTTCAATTAAAAAAAATCATAATCGAAACATCATTTGTTATTTTTTTAGTTATTTTTTTACAGTTTTCAACAGTTCTCCGACTCCCTATGTTTTTTCAATTTTCACCCCCAAAACGTCGTTTGGGAAACAATGTTGTTTGCTGATTCTTTACCCTATTTATTCCTACTATCGCCCCTCTGAATTTCTCGGTCGAATTCGACAACACCCTGCATATATATATATATATATATATATATATATATGGTTATATTCATCTACAAGTTATAAAAATGTTCTATAATGATTATGGAACATTTTTTTTCTTTCATAATTATTATGCGAGTATTTAACAACTATAGAACGTTTAAATATATCTTACGGTTTTGCTTCAAGTAAAAATAATAATTAGTTTCATGCATGTTTCTTGAATGCTGAAATCAAAGTATCCCATAATTTATGCAGAAATATTTAATACGAAAAGAGAAGATTATTTATCCACTGTCAAGTGTCGTTTATAGTAACAATCCAAACAAACAAGAATGTAGATGGTGCGAGGGGGGAGATGCCTAGTGAGCTTTACACTAATGGCATTCCTGAATGATCTTTCGGTCCTGCTTGAAGGTAAGAGCATTGATGTATTTAATAATAAAAATTGTGAGAATCGTTTTCTGTTTGATGGTATTTTTACTTTTTAAATGAAAAGACCTCCCCCAAATTACCAAACATTGTTGTGTGGAATTTTTCAAAATTTATTTATTTCCACTTTTTTAATTGAGGCGATTTCAGTGAGTGTTTTGTCTCCATGCATGATTTCAGCAGAAGGGAGAAATAGCCATGATATCAGTCTTCACGCCATTCTGCCCAATGTGATATGGAAATTCATTGAAAGTGGAAGAATAGCAGAGAGATAAGGCCTAAAATATCTAAGATTATCTTATCCTCCATATTCGTCCAATCATAAAAAATGTTTTATGTAGAGCACGGCTGTCTCTTAAAATCCACATGTCTTTCGAATCCAATCCGGTAGCAACATTACTTTAGAGAAGATCTATGTGAATTGCAACAGGCTCCAACTTGAATAAAGAGCAATGACCAGCATTTATGTTGATTTCATTATGATTATTCTCCTTCCTTTTGTCCATATGCGTAGCAAGGGAAACTCTTTGCTTTTTTTTTTATTTTCCTACTATTTATTTCCTATTATTTCATTTTATTATTCTCTATCTTGAATTGATTGATTTTATAAGTGAGAAGTGGGGTATAATAATTGGTATTTTAACTTTAATTCATGGATCAAAGAAGAGAAATAAAGGGATATTTCTCTGCGATATAGAAATTCTGAATAAATGGCTATTATCGATATTAATAATAAAATGAATTCGTGTGTGTGTGTGTGTTAGCTCAGTAAAGGCTAGTTTTTTTTTTTTTTTTTTTTTTGAAGTACAGCTACCGAATTTGGCATATGTATACTTTCATGCATAAAAATACGCATCTTAAACAATTTTTAAAACTCTAATTAATTAAAAATAAGCTTAATTTTTTGGCATTTTTCTTGATAATTCTCAGAAATATTTTCGCGGAAGAAAGAATCGTTTAAAACTTTTTTTAAAGAGTATCACTTTATTTGATACCAGTTTAATAAATGTGTAAGTTCTTTTTTTTGTATTTGAGGAATTTTTTAAAAATATTTTGTCTAATTTCCAACATTAAATTATATCGTTGCCTTGAAATTCAAAACATTTTCGTTGTTTCATCTACTATATGATATCGCGATTTTTTCCCATAGTTGAAAGTTAAAGATGGATTTACTCTAATATCTGTATAATTTACGAAGCATTTAAAGAAAGTGAAGTTACGCTATCACAAAATTTAGAACCGTTTATTTACGTTTTTAACGGCGCTCTGATGTTATGGGACATTTTTCAGTAGAAAGGTACATGTATACAGTGCACATAGTAAGCAAGACTATTAAAAGAATCCAAGCTCCCATAATTAGTCAATTTTGCAAAATCTTGAACATGAAGCTACAAAAAAGTGATTTATCAAAAATCAAATATAACCAATATACCTGGCAAATCAGCTAGTCGCTTGCAGCAACTGTTTAGCATGGAAAAAAAAAAAGAATTTTGAAACAAGAAAAAATAATCAAAAGGGTATACTTCAAATAGAAAATTATTTAAAATATTTCTCATCCCTTCTACATGCACAACCCGGAATTTTTTCCTTGTATTCATTTATGTTTGAATTTGTTTAATAACATTTCGGAAGGATAGATACAAATGAAACAAGTTTAGTTTATTGTATACTATAGTGAAGCAAATAAGAATTATAGATTATACATATATTAGAAGAAACTAATGTATGCCTTTTTTCTATTCTAGTGAATCACACGGTGGAGAAAGGTACTATCTGCATTATTTTATTTCCGGCCTTACATCGAGATCCAGAAGTGTTTCCTGATCCAGAGAAATTCGATTCCGATCGCTTTCTTCCTGAAAACTGTGTAGGAAGACACCCTTATGCTTATACTCCATTTTCTGCAGGACCTAGGAACTGCATAGGTAATATAATTACATAAATTGAAGAAATGCTTTAGCCACCTGAATAATGATTGTGTAGTATTTTGCATTTGTATAGAGTTCTTTTGATAGACATGGTTTTAGATAAAAAATTAACATTACAATAAACATCTTATTTTGACTTTTAAACTTTAGCTTTTTTAAATCTAAAATGCATTAACATGAAAAAAAAAAAACGGTTATTTTTCCTTTTTTTTTGTATAAATATGTTTTGAAATATAAAGAAAACTATCGTTATAACAAAATATTTCTATAAACTGCTTCATTACGAAAATGAATTTCATGAACTCATGAATATCTTATTTTGAATTTTAAACTTTATGTTTTTAAAATCTGAAATGCATTAATATGAAAAAAAACACGGAGAATTTTCTTTTTTTTTTATAATTTTTTTTGAAATATAAAGAAAACTATCGTTATATCAAATTATCTCTATAAACTGCTTGAATATGAAAATGAATTTTATGAAATAATATAGGATTCTTAAACATATCAGAATAATTTTTTTTCTCTTTAACCTTTTGATACGCTAGATTTTTAAAATTCTAAATATTTATATATGCCTAATAATAATAATAAAGAAAAAAAACGTTTTATAATTCTGTTAAATCATTGAAGCATTTTAATTTATTTGATTTTATTCATTACGCGGGGCGCCATCTTGTGACAGACTTGAGAAATATTCATAAGAATATTAACTGTTCAACATTCAGATTTGTCTGGGGTTCTATTGGCAGTGAAAAAAAGTAAAATACATTTACTTTTATTTGTTTAATTTCTATAATCAACCTCAATGTTTCTTGCGAATGACATTTTCAAACTCAAATTTGATGCATTTATAAATCTAATAACTAAAGAATAAGCTTGGAACATATAATAAAAAAAATTGATTGTTGGAGAAAATTCAGTTTTCTTGTTCATAATGATTCAAAGTTAAAGATTAAACTTTATTTTAAGAAATAAATGATGCCAAGAGAACGCAAACTAAAAGCTGCCTGATCTCAGAGAATAATCTCTTGATATAATACCTGATGTAATATTAAGTGTAGACATCGTAATAAAAACTGCTATCAAAAAC
This sequence comes from Argiope bruennichi, assembly GCF_947563725.1. NCBI lineage: Eukaryota > Metazoa > Arthropoda > Arachnida > Araneae > Araneidae > Argiope > Argiope bruennichi. The sequence goes on from NC_079160.1 coordinate 64,095,142, forward strand.
AAAATCCCACAATTACAAATTCGATTCATACAAAATTAAGATCATTTTCACGCAGTAAAATGCAATATTAATATTGAAGAATGCCATCTTGCATATAAATGAAGATATATATTTAGAAAATCTTTTTGATAGTATTTATTCATTCATCTGTTTAAAAATATTTTTGGAATGGAGCAGATTTAATGCTATGCGTTTATTTTTCAAGTTTTAGGTGGTGTTTAATTCAATTTTCAAAACATAATACTTTGATTTTAAGCTTGATGATATGGTAACAATAGTTAAATGAGAAAAATTACTGATTTCCAGGTACTACGATGTTAAGGGGAAAAGACAAAAATTTATAGCTAGGGAAAGTAAAGCTAAAAGAAATGGCAGTTAACTCTTTTCTAGAAAAATGACTTTGAAACATAACGATAAAAGGTACAAAACTTATGATGCAATTTAAATTTTATTGAGGAAAATTCAAGCCGAAATAAAGAGAGAAATACAGACATATGCGTTCGTCTCGGGTTCGGGCATGGTTGTTCTTCTGTGTTCTATCTGTGAGGGGTGTGAATTTGACCTCCCCCCTGTAAAAAGTGTTGTCAGCTGATCGTTGGCTGTTGTTGGTTTTCATCTGGATGCTTTTCATCATCATTAGTATGGCATCATCTCTTTCACATATCGCAAGACACAATGTTCAGCTTGTAGATTTTTAATAATTGTCTCAGAATCTACGTCGGTGCAGTTTAGATAATGGTAGCTCTTGTGTCAAAAATCTTAAAAGCCAAACCAAATCAACCAATCCAATCTAAATGAACACTGAACTTGGCCTCATAATTATCTTTTTTTTTAAATTCTGTTGATATTTCATTGAATTAGAGGTGCCCTTTTTGTTAATCTCAATATAACCTCCATGCTGAACCGTTTGAATATCGAAATTTATCATTACAAGTGAACTGTTAATCTCTAGAACATGCAGATTTTAGGGGTAGTGCGTCTTCCCCGGGTTTGAGCCCCTGTTCGGTGTTCTATCTGAGAGGGGTGTGAATGTCTCCCCCCTGTAAAAAGAGGATGTTCAAGCGGTTTTGACGCATACAGTAGCTAAGTCGTACTCTTGACCGTAGCTGGCGCTATTGAAAAAACAAGAGACGCTCGCTCGGCTTAAATCGCTCACAGATCATTGTCAAAAAGCCATAAGTCACAACAACACACAACAGGAAGATATTCTTTGTAATTGGATCCGGGGGATCCATTCCTTGTTATATTGTTCAGTACGATTGATCGTTAACCCCGTCAATAAAATAAGCGTCGACTGATGTAGTCAGTTAGAAAATATATTCAATGTAATATAATGTAAGAAATAAAAAAAATAAACAGTTTTATTAATGCAAGGAAAAGAAGGAATAATTCTTTTCGAAAATCTAAAATTCTAAATATTTTTCAAAAAGCGAAACAAGTTGAAAACAATACGATAAGAAAATTAAACTACAACACATACCAAAATAAAGTATGGTCTTAAAATATATAAAAATAAAGTAATTATGACAAAGATTAAATTTTTAATCAGCTAAAGAGTATTATTATCAATAATATTATATTTATAAGACTATACTACTTTTCCAAATATTGTTTTAAGCACCAAATTTTCGATAACATTTTATTCTATATTTTTATTCATTGATTTAAATGTACTTTAAAAATCTTCTGATGATTTTATGTATTTATTTGTCATAACACAATATTATAGCATTCTATATTTTAACGTTATACAATTCCATTCCCCTTAGGTCAAAAATTTGCGATGATGGAAGCGAAAACTATTCTAGCTTGCATTCTGGCTCACTTTCGTGTTAAATCCTTGGATACCCAGGATAAAGTACTCTTTTACCCCAATATCACTCTTCGAAATGTTTATCCTATGCGTCTGAGCTTTGAGCTCAGATAAATACATTGTTGAATTGCATACATTATTTAATGTACTTTTAGGCGCGATTTTCAAATTTTTCATTTGTTTTTTATTCTTTATTTTTGTGTGCATCCAACAAAATAAATCATGTTTAAAAAAGAATTTTTTGAAATTTTAATATTATTCCAAGAAACATTTTTAAACATAACCAGCGTAGGGTGTAGTCTTCTCAAAACAAGTTTGAATACTCTCTATCAATGGCATGATCCCCCCACACCCATACCCTGAGTTAAAATCGATTTATCCCTCGCATCACATTGGCAAACAATAATTTCGAAATATAGTTCTCTAGTGTGTATTTATCGTTTTAATTGAGGCTATCGTTAGTCTTTGGCGGTATTTTTGCGATTTATCCCTGGTGTTTAATAATCGGTAACCCAAATATTTAATTTTTGTTTTAGATGTGTGGTTTTCAACCGATTGGAATGAAAATTTGACACAAAACTTCTTATGTATTCACAAAATCACATTCTATTTTTCATACATTTAAATCAGTGTGCCTTTGAATTATTGCATCATCATGCTTGTGAAAATACAGACTGAAAGAAAATAATCAACATTTTAGGTATGTACATTTCCAATAAATAAATGTGCATATCAAATTTTATTAATCCAGTTCTCTTCATTTTGTAGTCATTGTGTTATCTTATATTTGGATAGCCGGACTTCCTCTGAATGGATTTTGGTTAAAATTTAATAGAAATCAACAAAATAGATTTAGATACGAAATGTCTGACTTCATCAGTCTAGCTAAAAGTGCTTTTGTTATTGTAGCATGTATGCTTTGTACGACTTCAACTACTTACTTCGCCACTGATTCTATATTTATCTGACAAATAGAACTGAAATTCTAAATTTTTAATTAACATTCTTTAAAATATCAAAATTTTTGTTTCAGTTTTATAGCTCATTATTTCGTGCGAATATTATAATATTTTAGCATTTACATTTTCTATTTAAGTTATTCCAATTTTGAATTAATTTAAAATAATTTTTTTAATTAGATATTGAATATCTGATAATCTAAATTCATAAAATTAATTCCATTATTAAACGTGTTCCATAACACGTTTGGAGAACATATTCCATTATGTTCTCCAAAACGTGTATCTCCAATCAAAATATGTGTCTTTTTTTTACCATACTTCTATCAAATGAAGCTTTATAGTCTTGAGAATCTTAAATATATATAAAAAAGCTCTTTAATTCTTGTGATCAAATTATTCACAAAAATGTTTTTACCACATTGTTGTTTAAAAATGTTTTTTATTTGATTATTTCGACAAATGCTGTTAGAATGAATAAAAATATTAAACTGTGAAAGTTACTTGTAAAGAAAAACATTTTGAAAGTTATCACATAAAATATACTTGTTACGTTTGTGTTGCCACCTTTTTTATAGATACTTCTTTATAATTTTCGTTCTGTCGGAGCTTTTAGTATATAACGTGAAAAATTCCGCATCTATAGTGGTGCGAAACTTCCTATACAGTAGTTGGTTCCACACTGATGCACTTATATGATATACTTAAAATATGTGAATAAACTACTAATTTTAATTAAAATGTCTCATTAAAGCAATAATTAAAATTAAAATGCCTGAATAAAGTTCTAATTGTAATTGGAATGTCTGAATAAAGCTTTAATTATAATTAAAATGGCTACAACATATCTAAATTTTGTTAGGCATGCCAACTGCGAATGAATAATTATGATAAAACAAATATATTAAAGACAGGTATAGAAAACACCTCATGCGATTTCGGTTACACGTTATATTTATATATGGTTGCATTCATATAAAATTCATTTACAGTAAGATATCCAATATTTATTTTTCTTCTACATAAGGGCTGAATAAAACATCTCCTTTTTTCATTTCATGAAAACTAAATCATTTTTAGATGCAAAAAAGTTTTAATCTTCTATAAACAGAATCAATAAATAAGTTGCCGGCACCGTAGTCTAGGGGTAACGCGTCTTCCCCGTAATGTATACGTCCAGGACTCCCCATTATACTTACTTATATTTATTGAAATATTTATGCTTTCGTATTTCATATCCATGATTAATAAATAATCATTTTAGTAATCATGCTCATTTGTGCCTTTTAATTAAAAAAGCGATATTGTTAAAACATTTTTGTCTTAAATTTGGCAACGTATATTCTGCGGAAAAAAAACTGATCCACTGAATGATGGCATAAAACGTCCTACTTGTAAGAAATTTCATTTCACTTGACTAAACTAATCGCATTTCATTATTCCTTTATTTTTACAAGATAGAATCCATTATCTTGAATTCAAAGTGAAAATGCAATAATTTTATAGTATATTTTTTATTTGACTTATTTTTGACGATATGCAAAATATTCAGAAGTAATCTTTATTTTCTGTGGCCTTTTGTTACATTTAAAAACCAAATAAATGTCTATAAAATTGAAAAGAAAAGAACAAATGCCAAGGTTTTGTTTAGTTTCGTTATATTAACGCTCCGTTTTAAAGCAACGCTGAAGCTTCTTTGGGACGGACTCCGTAATTTCGAACCGCGGCGACGGTATGACGGGGACGACACCAGAGCTGGCACCCCCTCTCCACCCCGCACTATCGAAAGGACGTTTGATCAGTACTGATTTAGCGTGCATCAAGCCCACTTACATAACGGTTTTTCGGTGCAATCGGGCCTCGAACCTGAAACCCTCCGTTATCGAAACCGAGATCTTACCACCAGGCCACCGTGGTCCTCATATGTGAAGGAATTGTCCAATAAAAAATTCTGGTATTTTCTGTAAATTTATTCTAATTTGAATGGGAAATTTCCAAATATCAGAGGAGTCTTACTGATATCTAGTTTCAATTTAATTTTGCTTATATATATTTGCTTTTTTAACGCCAAATTTCGATTAGGTAATGTTGAAAAACTTTTTATGATACTGAAATAAGTGATCATTCTGAATCAAAAATATATTACGTAAAATGTAAATCATTTACTTGATTAAAATATGAACGATATAAAGAAATAATAATATCCAGCTTCTATTCATAAACATACTGTCATCCATTTCCAAGAAGTTTTTAAAAAGTTGTTTACTCATATTCTTTTTAAACTGTGAAAAATCTATAAAATAATTCTAAAACAATAAACGACAGGGCATTATGTAGACTTAATTCAACGTATTAGTGAATTCTTTTCGAACATATAGTCCAGTATTCGAATTGAAAAAAATAATCTCTGTAAGAACATTTATGCAGGACGGGACAACATTTTAAATAAAATCATTCTGATTGAGATCTTCGGGTAAGACAACATCATTAAGAGATTATCAGTAGCGATAGTGAATTCCCGTCATTAGAGCGTCATCATCACTATCTTTGAGAAAAGAACGAATGTTGTTTACAATAATGACTATGCCAGTTGGAAAAATACTATTAAGTCAAGGCAAGTCATATCAATTGAGACAATTGGAGAAGATATTAACACCACGCCATAAGTAGGATCATTGGACTTTTATCTTTGGCATAATATTATCATACGTGACTCGAGCAATTGGATTCTTCTTTGAAGGAAAAAAAGAAGACATCACTAACAGAAGATAAGATTTGGGAAACACAAAAGAGAGAGATTTTGCCCTTACCAAAAGAGATCCTCTTTTTTTAGAATATCATTACTCGCTATAAAAAAAAGTCATTTTTTCTTAACCTTTGGGAAAGACAAAACCAACAAAATGCCATCAGCGGTATTTTGAATTCTCTTTTTTAGATAGAATCATAACAATTATCGACTCTGGAAGATTTTTGAATGTGGAAATATATGAAATCGAAAGTATACCGATTCCAACATCTAACTTTCAATTTGCGGAGTGGCCATTCAATTCATGTCTACAGAAATATTCTATTAGATAGTGCTGATTTTAAGTTTCGTCTGCATTATGTTTTAGCGGCTGCAGTCATTGTAGATCATGCCGAGAATTCATGCTATATATGGTAATGATATTAAGTTAATTTATAGACTCCTACATTCGTTAACATCTCTCGTTCCCACTAATGAATTTTTGAAATAAATTTTTTCATCTCCTTATGAAAACATCCACATAATCCTAATACAGTTATTAACTCTTTAATTTGTCGATTTTCATGATATTCTGGAATATTTAGAGATATTTTGCCTAGAAATAGTATCTCAAATAATTCTTTTCATTTTTGATGCAAGAAACAATCTGATTATATTCAAATGTATCCAAAGATCTTGAGGGAAAATATAGATACTTTTAAAGTAGGCGACTACGTTGAATAGTAGATTTTTGCCACAGTTTTGAGCAATATTTTTCAACATTCTTAATTGTTGAATAATTTTATTCAGTCAGTAGGCAATTTGAGTCCTACTTCTATCGTTATTCTGAGGGAAGTTACATTCAAATATACGCTTTAATACTAAGAGAATCACAAATTAAAAAAATAAATCAAATATTATTACAAATTAAGCATATAAAAGTGAAATTTCTAGCACGTGTCTTTATGAAATGAAATAAATATGAAAAAAAAATACATTAAAGTTACATAAAGCAAAAACATTTAAATTTAAATAAAATGGATATCATTGAATAGTTATTTTTTTTATTTGTATAATATATTTTAAAATGTTTTTGTGTGATAATACGCTCTGATGTTATTGTGCAAAAATTTTGATATTTAGATCAATTTTAAATTAATAAAAAAATTGATATCTCCTACTGCAAATTCCATGTTACCATGAGAGAACGTTATTGTTTTTTAAATCATTATTTGTCTTAATTAATTTAAGTCATTAACCAGTTTAAACCGGTTTTAAAAATCATGTGATTATCAGACTACGCATGCGTCGCTATGTAGAAAATAATGTTTTTTTCCTTTCCTTTTTTTTTTTCTTCCCCCACCTGAAAATTGTTTGGGTTCTAAAACTTTATCTCAAAGCCAAATTTTTTTTTTTTTTTTTTTTTTTGCTTGAATGGGTTTGAAATGATCACGTGACTATTGTATTGCATAATCGACAACTTTTAAAAGAGCGATGGTTTTTCCCCCTTCGTCCCTCATCTCAAAATTGTTCGAACTCCAAAACTGTTTTTGCCATTTAGAAAAATTTATAATTTTATCTGTCACATTAACAGAAGTTCAAATTAAAAAAAAATAATCAACTATTATTGCAGATTAAATATATAAAACGTGTAATTTTCAGCACATGTCTGTATGAAGTGAAAAATATTTGAAACATTGCTCCACGATACTGAAATATTCGATTCTATTTTTTTCCTGCAAGAGAACAGTAAAGTGCTACACCCATATACTTATAATCCAAACTCTGTAGGATCTCAGAACTGTATATGTAAGATTTTAAGATTTTTTAATTGTAATTATATTGTATTAAATAATCACTAATGATTAAAAAATTAGGTATAGGCTTGTGAATGTTAGGCATTTTATTGGTTTTTTACTCCCTCCTATACTAAATATATTAAGAGGAATTCAGCTTACAGAGTTTGTGAATTAATGCTGTTTAGGTCGGTCATATTTCGATAAAACTAATTTTGGAAGAACAACCCGATATCTACCCATTCAAAACTTAATGGTAATTAATAAGTGGTCTTTACAAAAAAAAGTAGATTTCTACCAATTTTAAAAGAAAGTGGCTTTTTCAAAATTTGTCTGCATATCTATATTTTTAAAAATGCGATAATTAAAAAAACTCAATTGAGAAGTTACCATAACGTTTAGATTGCAATGATAATAACGCTATAATCTAGGTCAAATATTAGAGAGTTGATAATTGGTCTCTTTGTAGGATCGTGGTGGCATACACTCTCTTAAAAACATAAAGAATAAAATAAATAAATGATTTGTTATCTTATCTTAAAACCATATATTATTAAATTTCAGATTAATAGAATAATATGGAATAATATGTTTTCCTCTCTGTTCTATTAAATTACAAATCTTAAATCTTCGGTTTTGTGTAAAATAAAATAAAATGGTTAGATAAAAAATTACCAAACAGAATTTATAAAATTAGGTCAAATAAAACAGAAAGTGTCATTCCTAAACCTTTCATGCATTCACACGCGCATTATGCAATCATTAGAGGAGTTGACGTAATAGTAAAACAATAGTGTTTCGTAAGGCATTCAGTCAATGAAAGTCAAAGAAAAAAAATTAAGCAACCAATACTTCAGATTATCTCTTATAATAGTTCAAGTAGAATAGAAAGATCCATTCTTGAAGAGCACTTGTAGCCCATAAGCACAACAAGCCACCATTGGAGAAATAGATGGAATACTGAATATATACAAAGGCTGTTCAAATGAAAAGGAACGAAACGTCGTAATAATGCAACCGTTAACATATTTGCATATGCCACTATGAGAGAACGTAGCAAGACATCTAGGGATGCGATTGGAGTCTCCGGCGTAGATCGGATCATGCGCAGGAGAGAACAGACGTTCCTATAAAGAGCGCCGTCCTATTGACACTACTTGTTGAATTCCTAGAGCACAGATGAACCATTAACTCCGATGTGTACTGTGAGACACTCCGAAGACTACGAAGGTCCATCAAGAACAAAAGACCAGGGTTACTCACGGAGGGTGAGGTTCTGCTCCATGATAATGCGCTTCCACGCGTCTCCAGGGTCACGCACGCGGAACTGGACAAGTTCAAGTGGGCGCAGCTCGACCCTCGGCTCTACAGCCCGGACATGTCGCCCTGCAAATTTTCATATGTTTGATCTCTTTAAAAAACATCTGAAAAGGAAGCCTCCAACTCGGACGGCGAACTCTGCGAAGGATTGTGTCTCTTCACGGCCACATGAATTCTCGGAACAGGGAATCCTTCGGCTCGTTAATCAATGGGATCGTTGTGCTCAGGCCTATGGTGTATACTTTGAATAAAGTCATTTATACCCACAGTGTCGTTTCGTACCTTGTCATTTGAACACCACTTGTAGTATGTGGCAAGAAAGTAGGTAGAAAATAATGTAGATATTCTCTGTTATTATGCCATGTAAAATATGGTCGGTAGTGCAATGCGTTTATCTCGATTTATCCTCTAAGTTTCTTCTTTGTATAGCTATAATTTCAATCACAATTATTACTTATTTCTGAAAACTAGATAATAGTTTTATAAAATTCAATTTGTTGATTTTAGCATTATGTGCTTTTAATTTATAAATAAAAAAATAATAAGCATTTATTACAAATCTAAAAAATCATTAAAATCTTAATTTTTTAAAAACAATTGTAAATTTGATTTTAAAGCACTAGTATAATCGCGAATGTTATTTAAATGCAGAATAGTTCTTATTTTTTACAACATAGTTCGTGCTATAACTTTGTATAATTTCTTACGTACTTGAGCTTCTATTGATTTGGCCATTAGAATGCAAAAAAACAAAACGATTGTCTTATTGGAACATATAAAAAATTTCAATTAATTGTCCACAGGTGAGTATTTTTAGTTTGTAAAGGGAAAATTGAACGAATTATTATTAACTTATTTAACGTTTAGCCTAATGTAAAATTTTAATAATATAATCAATTACAATAAATTGAATTATCGTGAAATAATATTCATTAGATAAGATATAAAAATAAGATTTACTTCTTGTATCTAATGTTTATAGCACGCCGTCTTCGAATTCAAATAGTTGAAAATGTTTAAAAAAATGGAAATAAGCCTTCATTTACATACCGCTAAAATTTAGTCTAACTAAGTCAGCAACTTTGATACAATTATCTGTACAAATTCTGCTTAAACTGATAAATATTTAGAATAAAACATATACAGTCTCATTTAGCATCTGCTAATATTATTAAAAATAAGAATAAATTTATTCAATGGAATAATAAATTCTTAACATTTATTTCACGATTATTTAAATTTATATTTTCGATTAATCGATTTTGCTATCTAACTAGAAGATTATATTTATTTCAATAACCTTTGATTTATGAGTGGTTTTAAGTAAGATACAAATCCTATTTTTGTGCTAATTAAAAAAAGAAACTTATTTAAACTTATCAGTCAACAGCTTCGAATTAATGATGTCATGTGATTTTTATTTTTAAGTCTGAAGTTTACAAGGAATGAAATGCAAATAATTGTATTAATCATTCTGATACAAATTTGTTCTATATTAGATAATAGGAAAAAAAGTAAATTCTCTACCAATTTTCTTGTATTCGTCCTTCGCATCTGCTCTTTAAATTTTTGTTCTTATGAAGTAGATAATTATAAAATAGTTTAGCATTTTCTTATTTTAAGGAACATAATTTCTATTCACTCTTAAACTGTGCGCCTGAAGTTAAAAGAGCCTTATGTAGATAAAAGAGGTGAAATATATATTTTGGTACTCGTTATTTCATTCTGCAGTGATTATATCAAAAACTTTTTACAAATTTGGAAAAAAAAAATGTGTTTAGTTGAAATTTTTTTGTCACAACATAGATGTTTGTTCTCAAGATAATATTTGGCTTCTTATCTAAATTTCTCTAACTCCACTTATTCTATTCATTAAAGATTTCTTAAAATTTGCATAAATTTGTAATTACTTACATTTTATAATTTATTTTTAAAAGTTCCTTTTTCCAAGGAGATATATACGAAACTCCAAGTGGAACAAACTATTCAAGGTGCAGCTCTGCTTCTCGAAAATTGCAAATCAGTTTACAGAAAATATAACATTTAAAAATGTTACAAAGTTGCGGCATTTTTTTTAAATATTAGAGTAACTTTTTTTATTTATCTTTTTTGGAAAAAAGAGTACCATAAATTAACTTCGAACTAAATTGAAGTCCTGGATAAAAAAAAAACAAATATAACTACTCCATTTCTATTGAATATTTTGGGTGGCCCTCTAGAAACATTTTGTAATTTAAAAACTTGCAACTATTCCTTACTTGCATAAATAAATTAAGATTTTATTTTTAAATAAATAGACGAGCCAATATTTCTGACTTACGATATATGGAAAATTAGTTTCGAAAATTCTGCAAAACATACAATAAAATCCCTATGTTGTGTTTATTCGATTTCAACAATTTTATATATGAGGAAACTCGAAATTTTAAGAATATTTCAATTTTATGATAATTTATGATCTCAGCATCTTCTGAATTACGATGATTTAATTTTAATTTTATTTTTAGCTAAATAATGCATTTCAGAATTACATTACATGATAATATCTTTTTTAAAATAAAAGTTATATTTTAAAAGAAAAAAATCAGAAAATTAGCTATACAAAGATATCTTAGAGTTTATTTCACTTATGTATAAGTAAAGTACACGAAAATCTCTGATTTCTGCAAATCAGAAACACAAAAAACTACGATTTTAAGTTAATATACTATTACATTTGCAAATTGATTCTTTAAAAATTCCATTTATCATGTAAACTATTGTCAAATACTTTGTGTAAATACTGTAAAAGCATTTACACTGTAAATTTCCTGAGGAAAATTTTTGCTTTAACATTTCACTTAAATTTCATTTCTTTTTGCTTTTATTTGTCATTCATATATTCTATCTTAGAGACCACCTCGAATACTAGTATATAAAGTTGCTGAAAATATAAGCAAGATCTGAATTTGTAATCGATTTTCATTCACTTTTTGATGTCATAGAACATTAATATATATGTATATATTAAAATTTTCTATTAGAGATACAATACAGTATTTTAATATTTTCAAATTTAATTATAAATCCATAATTTAATTAAATTGAATTTTGATTTCAATTGAAGGGTGGCTTTGTGTATTAGAAACAGTAGTTAAAATTAAAATTAGTAAGAATCGTGAAAGCAACGCCTTTGAAATTCCACAGTGTATAACAACTTGGCGCTTTTCACCTAAATCTAATTAATTTTTAATTTTAATTAAATCTTTTACCCATAACCTGATACTAATGTTTACATCAATAAAGAATTTTTATGCAAATTTATGCCAGAAATTAAAGTTTTTTATTCCATAAACTTATAAATTTTCCAATAATGATGTAAATCAACTTACTTAATGGGTCAAGAAACATAAAGTGATAATGTTATTAAAAGCGAAACTTTTGAGATTTTCAATTTTGAAATTGCATTTTGTGCTCCATGGTGCAGTAAATTCTTTTTTTATTGCTCATATAAGCTACACAGCTTATAAACTGAAACTTTCATCCATAGAATTCAGCAAAAAAGACACTTTGGAATAAAAGATTTTATAAAATAAAGAAAATTGCTTGAATTTATTCACATATTAGAAACATATTGTTGAAAATAATATCATTTTTTTTTCAAACTTAAAAAAATGAGTGGCAATTAAATTTAGATTTGTACGGTTATACTTTAGGAAATCAGAGTTTAAAAATTTCAATATTTCTCTTACTTTGAAAATGATAAATATGTTTTTTAAAAGCACAAAAAAGGAAACAAGGCATATTAGTACTTTGCATTATATTTGATGAAATTTGATAACTTAAAATCAAAGTTTTCTTTCCAGCGAGTCCACCCACACAAATATATTCTCCCTCGTTCCCAGAATTAAAAGGAATTATAAATATAAGAATAGAATAATTAAATATCTCATTTCAGTATTCTAATAAATGTTCACTTTAGTTTTTTAGTAAAAAATACAAGGATATATAAGAACAGATTTCTTTATGGTGTAACATGACTAAATCAATCTAATACGGTAAGATAATAAACACCGATTCAACAAAGCTACGGAGGTCACTTTATTTGCCTGAATATCAATGTCAAATTCCACCCCTTTGATTAAATATCCTTATTGCGTGCTTTGTTCTTTAGAGAAGTTCTCCCAGACGGATTTTAGGGATAGGGAGGGTTTCTGAGAAACCCGGAGTATTTGCAATTGCTCATTAGTAGCAACTAAGCTGATCCTCTTTTATGTAAGAAAACCTTAAGAACACTGGTTTCCATTGCAGTTTTTGAAGCTGCGGATTTTTGTATTTTTGAACAGAAATTCGTATGTTGCAGTATTCTGAGTTATCTGAAATTAAACATTTTAGGAATCAGACGGTTAATATTTTTTTTTTCATTTTATAATTTCTATACAATTAAATGTCACTTTGCCAAAGACGGAATTATAGAAAATGAATAGAATACAACTTTTCGAATGTTTTAGGAATAGTGAATTTGAAATTTTTTTAAAAATTAATTTCATTCTTTAAAATGAAATAATTATCTTTAGCAAGTGATAAAAGAGAAAATAAAAATCAATTATTAAAAATATATCGGATCTTAAGAAAATTTTAATAAATTAATAAATTTTATAAAATATTTATTAAACCATTGAAAGAATGATGATATCGTGTGTTATAGAATAATTTTCATCTGTAAAACTTTTGAAATGTACAGATTTTTAAAATTTATTTTTATAATTGTTTTAAAAGAAAAAAAAAATAGAGAATCCTATTTTTTAGAAATAAAATGACTATGGGATTTTTATTTTTGTTGCTTTAGGATAATCATAACATTTCAAACTCTTTATAGTTTTTATAATTCCAGAGAAATGTAAATTTCAGGAGATGAAATATATTTTATTTTCTTTACTGGAGTACTGACAAAGAAATCAAATATACATTATAAATTTAGCTTTAATTCATAACATTGATTATTTTACTGTCATCGGGACACAAACTTCAAGCGCAAAGGTTTGGCAGTCTGAATAACAAGACTCGGACAGATAATCACTTTGTCTCTGTTATCTAAGGATATGACGCGGAAATTCCTTAGTATGCTTGATAGAATTATTTTCATTTCCATCATTGCGAATTTCTGACCTATAAGCAAAAATAATATTATTAAAATTAATAACATTCGGTTAACATAATATTTTAACATTTCAGCAGGAAGAATTTTTAATAAAAGAAGTCAGAGATTATTAAGTCAAAAAAGGTAATTTGTACTTGATCCTAGATTTATATAATAGACTTATTACTCAAAAATGTTATTTTAACTGATCATATAAACTGAAAACAAATAATTTTGACTTTGAAAATAATTAACTTAAAAAATTAAAAATAGGGACACATACTGTAAAGCAAATTTCTTTTGTCAAAAGTAGTAGTAGTAGTCATTTTTTTGTCAAAAATAGTTCGAGAAACGACTGTTATTCATACATAACAATGATGCTTTTGTTTAGGTAATTACTTAATAGATTATGGAAAGAATTACTTGCTGAATTATTTAGTATCGTATCCTTATTTTCAAAACAAGATTCATAAAGGATTTTGAAAAGTTATATTCATTAAGTTGATTTTATTGAAAATTTTATATTCAGTATAAAAGTCATTTACAACGTTATAGCTGTTTTGTAAGCTGTTTTAACTTATACACTCCAAAAATTAAAACTGTTTTACACATGAATATTTAATTATTGAGCTGACTGTGTTTGATCGATTCAAGATTAAACATCTTGGTAAGTGGACGTAAGTTACATCAGCAATATTAATATTTTTGTGACATGTTTATCAATTAATCGATTAACTTAATTAACTTTCGATTCAAACACAACAAGGTCCGTATTCGGGAAATAAAGAAAAATAATTTTCTGGATTCCATAATAATGTATTTTTAAGAATGTTAAGAATAATGCAGGAGTAATCAAGTCATAAATATTAAATAAAACACTTTATTTCTTTCTGATGCACAAATAAATGTGTACTTTTGAAAAATTATTTTTATTAAGCTTATTTTCTCTAAATTAAAGCTTTGGTTTTTATAATAATTAGTGAAGTTTCATACCCTATTATTGAAATTGAAATTCTTACCTATACAGTTCCGAAATCCTGCAGAAAAGGGAACATAAGAATAAGGATGTCTTTTTTTATTGTTTTCTGGTAAGAAGCGATCTGGATCAAATATTTCTGGATTGGGAAATGATTCAGGATCCCGGTGCAAAGCAAAGATAAAAATAGCGCATATGGTACCTGGATATACGGTATATCCTACTGAAATTTCAAGAAATTATATAATTGTATTTTTTATATATGCTTTAAAAGATGTTATTAGTAATTGAAAGAAACTACTTAGTATTATTTCATATTGAATAGAGAGGTTCGGCAAAACATACACTGCTACACTCAACACTGAATGTACAAATATGTTTCTTCCAGAATTGCATACGCCTCTCTATCATTATAAAAGAAAATTTATAAATTCAACATAAAACATGCTCCAGATATTCTAATGAATATAGCCTTATAATTAAAATCAAATATCTATGACACTCTCAAAATCATAATATCTGTGTCTAATTATTATTTATTTTCAACAAAAAAGACTGCAAAACTAGTATCTATTTACCATTGAATAGTAAATAACCATTGCAGAATATGCAGACACATGAAAAATATGTTTACATCTTTGAGTTTATCTGTATTCAAAACATCATAATACTTATATGTGGACAAAGAATTTGAAATAAAGAATTATTAATAAGATTCATAAAGTTCATGATTGCACTTACAAACTTTAAAGGGCTTTTTATTTTCTCTTAAGATAAATGGAACAGTAGGATACAACCGCATTGTTTCCTGTTTAAATAAAAAGAAAAGACATTTATATAATTAATATATTCATTTATTTATATTTGTAGGCGAGTGTGAAAGACCAATATTGGGAATGTCCATATTTTCAAGTGAATTCCGACTTATTATAACAAATACATGGGTGAAAAGATGAATATATTGTATTCTTATATATTTGGATTCCCTTTGGCAACTGTCAACCGGGAAATCAAAATAAACTGAGAAAAATAAGTTAAATAAATTTTCTGCCAATAAATGAGGAGTCAACAATTTTTTTATTTCTTATAAGAAAACTGCGTTGAAATATTTTCTGTAGTTCTTTCACATAAATTTAGTAACAGCGGATATTTCTTTTTTTAGCTGGCATTTTAGGTTTTTAAAAAATTAATTTAAAAAGAATGTTGTATTGAAATATGCGTAATCAATGTAAATTAAAATACAATGAACCTTAAAAAGGAAATGTTATGAAGAAATTATCAATTCGAAGTTCAACTAGAAATATCATGATATATTATCTTCAGTTTCTAATTTAGAAACTTTTTCCTGCTTTGACATATATCATAATATGTTTTAATAATAAAGAAACTTTTAAAAAAATGGCATATTTGATCGCAAAGAAATTATTTTTATTCAGTATTCAACGTCAGTGCAAGCGGAATGTCGACATTTTCCTTATAAATGAGAAATAATGTAATAACAAAAAAATTGTTCTTTCACCAACATAGTTGGTACCTGTTTGGAAATATCGACGTTTGACAGAATATGGTCATCCACAGAAATATATGGGTAGGATTACATATTGAGCTGAAAAAAAAGTCTTAAGGAAATGACAGATATTTCTCCGTTTTTATTTTAGAAATATTTTATACATATGTTTTACTGGTAAAATTCAGAAATCTGTAATTTCACAAATTATCTAATTAATGTGTAGATTAATTTGATTAATCTGATAAAATACCGAAAATTGTTTCGTTTTTCAAATTACCTAGAGAATCTACAACCTGCCTAGATAATCTTCCCATCATCTGCTAGTCACTAAGAGAATCTACAACCTGCCTAGATAATCTGCCCATTATCTGCTAGTCACTAAGAGAATCTACAACCTGCCTAGGTAATCTTCCCATCATCTGCTAGTCACTAAGAGAATCTACAACCTGCCTAGATAATCTGCCCATTATCTGCTAGTCACTAAGAGAATCTACAACCTGCCTAGGTAATCTTCCCATCATCTGCTAGTCACTAAGAGAATCTACAACCTGCCTAGATAATCTGCCCATTATCTGCTAGTCACTAAGAAAATCTACAACCTGCCTAGATAATCTGCCCATCATCTGCTAGTCACTAAGAAAATCTACAACCTGCCTAGATAATCTGCCCATCATCTGCTAGTCACTAATTAAAATGAATATAAGATTTTTACAGGAATAACAGCAACGTTTCTATACGTTTAAATTCATGTAATTTTATTTATTTATTTTTTATATCTAAAAAATCAAGGTAATACAAGTTAATGAAGCAATTAACAATTTAGATGATAGATCAATTGCCCGTTTGATGTGAGAGATTTCAATAAAACAAACTTGGTATACAAGAAGAAAGTGGAATTTTTTATCTGGTTGAGTTTGGTAATCATAAGATCCACCTTCTATCTGTTATTAAAATGTGATGAAATATTCGGTTTTACAATAATTCTTTTTTGAACATTTCTTTGGTTTTGTTGGAAAATTTTACATAAATCCAGAAATATTATTGTTTGAGGTATGCTAATATTTATTTTAAATTTTTAAAGATTTTTTTTTTAATTTTTATAAAATGTATTTAATTGCTTGTGCATTATGTCTCTTTCAGCTTGTCCAGTTGACAAATGAACAGAATACAATAGTCATAGAATACCTCGACATAGAGAAGCTTTTTCACACCTTCTCTCTTATCTGATAAATGCTCAATGAGTTTTTCACAGCCTTATTACATTACTTTGAACTGCGAAATTTGTAGGATAGGTTAACTTCAAATTTGTATTTTTAATAGCCACGCAATACCATGGGATAGGTCTCCATTAAAAAGCTCATGTACACGATAAGGAGAAAGTAAATAAGATAAATAAAAAGAGACAGCGTTACTGTAAGACAATTTGAAGGAATTATGAACTTTGAGTTATATCTAAGCGATTTATCTGAAATCAAATATAATAAATATAACCAGCTGGATGAATTTAGCAAATAATCTCTGTTAATAATAAAGATGAATATGCATGCTGTATTGATATATGTCAGATCGTTTGAACTAAGGGCATGAAAGGTTTCACATATATACTTTGGAAAATGGAAATTTCTGCTTTGAATATGATTTAATTAATTAAAGAATGCTATTTCATGTCTCTTCTCTTTAAACTTTGTTGCTCTTTCTTCTGACATAATTGTAAATTTTACAAAAAATGCCACTTCGTCCCACCGAAGGTATTCAAATAGATTAGATATTAACAAATTAAATGTTGATAAAATAAATATTAATCGATAAAATTAGATATAAAGAATTGTAAATTGTAAAAGAGTAAAATGAATTGTAAAAGAGTAAAAATTAGAAATAAAAATAAGAAGCATTTTTAGATCTGAATTACTGGAACACTCTGACAGAATTGGCGGGAAACATGGCTAAGTTCTAAAGGCCATCACTGGCCATGGCACGTCCCGCCATCGATAGTGAAAAGCCAACTCTGCACTATTTCTGTAATCACCAGGACGACGAGAACTATGTCGAGGTTTCGCATCCCCTTTTCTGAGATACCTCAGAATGATAATCGTAAGTATAAGAGTATGGATTGAAAATTAGAGAAATGCATAATCCAATGAAGATAATAGTTCCAGGCATCTAAAATAGGGTGAGCTATATATCTATCAAATTGAAATATAAATGAATTTTGCTTGAAATTTTTAAGGCCAAGTTGCAGGAAAATATTTAACTGAAATTTTTGGCAATCATTAATTCCGGCTGACCAACTAATCTTCAAAGGCAGCTGGTAAAATAATAAAATGAAAAAAAAAATGACAAATGTTGTGATTTTAAGCAGATCGCAATTATTTTATTAAGCATTTGTGAGCGCATCACAAGGATATAAAGTTCCTTAATTCCAAAAATTGGATATCGCTCGTGCCTGATGGAGGGTTAAAATCCAAGAAGTTGATTACTTTCTCAAAAAAATGTAATATTTACCGATTCATAGAATAAATTACCTTGATGACGCACTCAAGATATTTCATCCTGGTCAATGCTTCGCATGAAATATTATTTTCCTCCCTTTCAAATGTCTCCTCTATTTCCTCATAAACCTTTTTCTGAATATCTTGGTACACTCCTAAGCAGTACAAAACCCAGTTCATTGTTACTGCTGTAGTATCATGACCCTGCAGAAAAAAAAAAATAATAAGTTCTACTTCAAAAAAAAAAAAAAGATTATTGTTTGAGCTTTTACCATAAAATCGAAGAAATCTGAATTTTTTTTACCGCAGACATGAAAGTATCTACTTCATCCCTGACATCTGTTTCTGTAAATAATGGGTTTTTTAAATGATACTCCAGAAGGAATTCTAGAAACGGTTTCTTCTTATTAAAGCAGCTTCCTTCCGTTTCTATTTCGGATTTCGATTTCCAGTCAGCTCTTGCTATCATTTCAATTTTCTTTTCTTTTAATACCTGTGGAGAATGTGAAATAATTCTAAGTAAATGAATAAAGAGAATTATATATAAATCTATATTCACTTAATTCTTATTCATTACTAGTAATCAAGCTTTGGGAAATAATTATTATTGATAATAGTTCACTGTTTTGTTAGTGGTACAATGATGGTAAACAATATTAGGACTCAGAAAAATAATTGCTTATTCTCTAAATTATTGTAGTGAATAGCTTATAAGCCAGTTAACAGCTACGCTGCACGAGCAATTGCTTTTGTATTGTGTTCATGTTACTCGGCTGCGAACCACTAGGTCCCGGGTTCTATCCTCGCTCATACCAACCCGCTACACTATTCGTTGTTGAAAATTGGACAATGGTAAGACTTTTTAGTATACATATTGGTCTAAATATTACTACACACTTTCACCAATAGTATAGTGAGGATAAATGAATCTTGAAATAATCATATTCTGGAACTGTGTATTCTTCAAATTCTTATTAATTTCTGGTAATTAAAGAATGCTAATCTTTTTGTAATTACAAATATAAATATTACCATTCAACTTTTCCAGACGAAAAGCGAAAGTAAGCGATACCTATGGTATAAAATTCATATTTCATGGCCGGTAAAGGTATTCATATTTCATGGCCGGTACTCCTCACTTCTCAAAATTGCTTCTTTCGTATTCTTCTCCGTACCCATCCCTGTCATTAAATTTTCTTCCGATTGCCAGTACAAACACTGTACTAGAACATAATTCCTATTATACAAATACATTAAATATTGCATTTTCAACATTGCGTTATATAGAAAAACAAGAATTATGCACAGGAATATGTAGTTCTTGTAGAAAACTCAATGCGCATACAGGAACACAAGAATAAAATGGAATCTGCAGAATTGCCAGAGGTCTACAGGGGTGATATGTAAAATAAATAAATAAATAAAAAATTAAAAAAAATGATCACTTGAAAAATTTTCTTTCAAGGTTAACTTTATTTAGAAATATGCATTTCAATTTGGTAATAGTTTATTAGTAGTTTTATAAAGAATACCACTTTTGGCATATTTAGGCTTAAATCAGCGATTCTCAACCTGTGGGGCGCGAGAATATCCAAAAGAAAATATTATTTAAAAAAAAGATTAACTGACTGAAAGGAAAGTACACATACACATAGAAAACAAAATACATTTCGACATATTTAATAACTTATTAAAATAAAATAACTTACTTAATCAAAACATACTAAATTAAAAACAAATTTAATAATTATTAGTGACTTCCTTGAACCTGTCTTGCAAAGCAGAGTTTTTCGAAGGATGGCTTAATATTAGAAATTGCCACTCTCAGTTCTGTTTCTATATTTAGCCGAGATCTGTATTTAAAGCTACAGCAGAAAATCCAATTTCATAAAGGTAGGATTTTGAAAATGGTAATAGAATGCGAAATGCCCTTGGTTTTAGTGCAGAAATATCATCCTCTACTCCTACCCAAAATTCAAATAATGATGATTTATTACTAAATTTTCTTTTAGTTTCGCCACTTGTCGTGAAGTCTATGAATTTTTTTCCTTGTCAATTGAGAGTCCTTCGGGAGTCTTAAGAAATGGCGTCCTAATCCACTCGTAACTTGCTTATCAGTTTGTCGTCAGCAAGAAAATACTTTTTTAAGATTCTTTGCTAGCATGACTAAATGATTTTCAATGGTTACAAAAAGAACATTATCATGTTCTTCTTCAGCCTTGTAAGTTTTAATACAATCACCCACATTTGCAAATATTGTTAAGTTTTTCTTTGCTTTAAGTTTCCTGTTCACAATTCCAATTGTCTACAAAAAGCATTAATTTTATCATTCGTATCCAACATAAGTGTATTTTCTCCTTGGAGTTGAAGATTCATTTAATTTCTCGAATATGTCGACCAAGTTGCAGAATTTCATCACAAATAAACCATCGCGAAAATTCTCGGCCTCTGTTCTGTTTTCTTCTAGGAAAATGACGATTTCTTCTCGTAATTCATAAACACGTCGCAAAAATTTCGCACATGATTTCTTGCCTCGTAATAAAATAGTAATGCTGAATGTACTGAACTCATGTCTTTACAAAGAAACGATTCTCGATTTCAGGGGTCTCATTTTTATATAATTTACAATGGTTGCAACCGTAGTTAACACAGTATTGAGACCAGGACTCATTTCTTTCGAAGCCAAAACTTCTCTGTGGATCATGCAATATGTCCAGATGCAAGGAGGCGATTTTTGTTTTGCAGTGCTTGTATATCTTGTAATCTTCCGGACATTGAACGAGCACAATCGGTGCATATTTCGACGCAATTTGTCCATTCTACGTTTGCCTGGTTCATAAAATCATTTAAAATAGTAAATAATGCTAGCGCTGTTAATTTGAGTTCTATTGGTTTGCAGAAAAGTAGTTCTACTATTGATATATTATCACAATGTCGAACATAGGTAATTAAATGAGCATCTTTATTACTATCTGTTGCTTCATAAAGCTGTATTGAAAACAATTTGTCACGTAACTTCGAGACAAGCTGACATATATCACCAATTCGACGAGAAACAGTATTATTTGAAAGATGTATGGACTGCAATTGTTTTGAAAAATTATCTCCAAACATAATTTCTACAATCGCAATTGCTGCTGGCAAAATAAACTCTTCATCAAGGGTATGAGGATTTTACATCTGGCTATTTTATATGAAACTTTGTAAGATGCAATTAAAGCTTTTTTTATTTACAGACAAAGTTTCTTTAAAAAATGATTTTTGCTTTTTATAGGATTTTAATTTTAATTTGAAGAATTCTCTGGGTTTGTTGACGCACTTACTACGAAGCATTTCCAAATCTCGTTTAAGTTTATTAGGTTTCAGGCTGTCTGTGGCCAACATTTTTGAGCAAATGATACACGGAGGTCTTTCTTCTTCATTTACTTCAGTACTGGTAAACCCAAAATTTAAGTATTCTTGAGAATATTTTCTTGATTTTATTTTCGGAACCACGTTCGTATGTGTTCTTGTTGATGCTTGACTATCGTTTAATGCGTGCTTACTTCCGCTTAAAAATTAATCCATGATTCTGAATAAATCTGCTGCCGTGAATATTTAATATGGCGAATTTCAATTAACACGAAAACATATTAACATACACATTCACGATAGATTCGATAGCGATATAAGGATCGACTCGAATGAGACTGACTGGAATTAAAACTTGCGTTATCGAACATTTTCCCTCTTCTTATGAGAAAAAAAAAATTTCTCATAAGAAAAAAATTTCTCAAATTTTTTCAAAATTTCTCTTCTTTGAAATTTCTCAAAAAATTTCAAAATTTCTCTTCGCATGCTCGAGACGGCATCGGTCGTGTGGATTCCCTTCCACAAATATAACTTATTTTTTTTCTCTTTTGTTTAGTCATGCTTTTGTTTTATTTCTTTTATTATTCGAAAAAATTTATTCCCAATTTCTAAATTTAGCTCATCCCGTCTAAGGTAATTTTTATTAACGAATTTTTCTACTTTCATATTCTTTTAACGTTATCTTCCTGTTTGGCTTTCATTTCAAATATAATATTTAAAGTTTCCCCGCTTTCATTCGCTTCATGTATTTACCGCCCGCTTCGCTAAATGACAGATGTGGTTTCTCGCCAACGTTGGCTTGCTTTTACTCTTGTTTTGGAAGTTAATTAAAAATAATTTAAAAACAGAATCCAGAATACTCAATATACATTATTGACGTATACACTTTATTGTAATCGGGGGGCGCGATGAAAATTATGATTGAAAACTGGGTCGCGAATACTGAAAGGTTGAGAAACGCTTGCTTAAATAATTTGTGTCATCAGTTCAAACTGAATTGCGCCAAACATACATCATAAGAAGCAATTTTAAAAATGTTTCAATATTTTATATCTGAAATAGAATTGAAAATCCCAGTTTCTTAAATTTGAACAAAATAAAACAAAATAACACTGCATTAAACTTAGAGCAAGTTAGTATTTACAGCATAGAAATTTGAAACAGAATATTGAAATTGTATTTTATTTTAACAAGCATTTGTAACAAATATTAGAATGAAAAGAAAAAACAGTTATAATTGTTAGTTACATCTATATTTTAGAAATTAAATACATAGGAAGTCAAGTTTGAACAAGCCGAAACATTTAATACTGTAAGTAAACTGATCTGATGCTGATTATATATAATAATTTGAAGAAGAAAACTGTAAATACACTCTGATTTAATTCAAAAATGTTAAAATTTAACGATAAAGGTTATTTTTATTAAGTAAACTCAGATTACCTTCTCATTTAATCCATGAATAATCTGAAGATTAGTCTTGAACGTCTTGCCACGAGAAGTCAAGTTGAAGATGATGTCCGGATATAGCCATGGTTGCAGCAATCGGAGCATAATACTGCTTTCGACTCTAATGATAATAAATATTACATATTTAAGCAATAAAAAAGTAGAAAAGGTTCATGAAGAAATATTAAAATGAGTTTTAAAATAGATTATTTTGGCAGATTATGAAATTATAGTTTATATAAATATAATTACTCCCTAAAAGAAAAACCAGTGAAACAATTTAGTTATAACCACACTCATGTTACCTACATGCAAAAAAATAGTACAGTTCATCAAAAAAGTAGATTCGTACTTCTCGTAATCTACAAAAGTTAAACAGATTAAAAAATATGTCATTTCAATTTGTAAATATGCCCTATTTAAAATATATATAAATTGCATTTTCATTAGGGACACCCTACATATTTAAATTTGTATAATCTTTAAAATGTTCACTTGCAACTCTAAATAAACGGTAATATAATATAAAATTTAGATATTGTTTCAATATATGCAAACTTAGCAAATAGATTACTTAATTAATATATTCTTTCTCAAGTTTTCAATAGTTTTCATTCCCAAATCATCATTAAAATTGTGAAGTTGATCTAAGAAAAATATAGTTGTTGGCAATGAAGCTTGACATGAGGATTTGAATTGCATGCATTATACAATATGTTATTTATTAATAAAATTTTGATTAATTGCTTTTCAGGGAAAATTAGTTATATTCATTCAAGGGGCCAGTTTAGGAAAACAATGGCGGACTGTTCAAGTAAGACAACTAAGCATCTCCTGCCTCAAGACTAAAAGTGAATTCACTGGCTTTCTGAAATATTACTCAGAGTTCGAGTTTATTGATGTAGAAATGTTCTGAGGAAGATAAATTCTTCGGATTTCCATATTTGTTTAATATTTGCGGAAAGTATAGGACGCTGGCTTCAAATTGGAAAAACTATTGAATAGAAGAAGTATATAACAAAATTCAAAAAATTTTTCTTGAAAATTTAATTGCATTCCGTCCAAATACTTAAGAAGAATTTCTAAAAATCATATTCGCAAGTATTGAGGTTGTTATACGAATTATGAAAGATCCAGCAAAATTTCAGATATGTGACGACGGTGGCATCAATAATAAGTCATCACAATTTTAACACTGAATAAAGAAGATCCCTTTCACTAAGAAAATGTACAGTTTTAAATGTAGGAATTATATTACGCACCTGAAACCTACCGGTATTAGAATAAGAAAATTAATTTTTTTTCATGAAATACATAAAGAAATCACGGACAAACTCGCACAATTCTACCTAGTTTAATAAACAACGAAACAATGCTTTCTCATGTTAATAAATATAATCAACAATAGCAATTTTTAATATTGTTACTAAAATTGCGTAAACTTGAACTGGTTCGCTGTTGTGGGTATATGAGGACACGTTTAACAGGTTTCAATAATAAAAACGACTTTTATTAACGCGAATATATAGACGATAAATGCACAGCCGAGACGCACACAAGCAATTCATAGCAGCACTTAGAGCAAACAGCAACCCTCAAGTAGTAATCAGTTGTAAATAACCACAACGCACGCTATTCTCATCTGTCTCTCCTTGATTTTATTGTACTAAACTGTCCTTTCATACATGCACGACAGGCTACTCAACACATGACTCGATGTTGATTCAATTCTTGCCTCCAAGACTTGGCCATGGCTCAGTCCTCAATCCCCTATTCGCTTAAGCTCCACTCAACGCTTGCGTTACCCTGAATACATTCAATTCATTCGTCGCTGTCTTTCTAATATTTATAATTCCTTATTATAAATATTAAGTTATCTTTAACAAAATGTCTTAAATCGGATTAATGATACGATTTATTCCAACTTAGATTGCCAACCTTTTATAATTAACTGTGTTGAGAAGCAACATTATAGATTCGCAACAATATGTATATTGCCTTTTTTTTAGGGAATTCTGTATTAAGGATTCATGGAAGAAGATTTTAAATGTTGAATGACTTACTCTTGAATTGCTTTACCATATTCAACGTTTTCATAATTTTGAGCATTGATGGAAATTCCCATAGCACTCTCTGGAATTCGAATAAACAATAATATTATTTAATAAATGTAAAAATCAGATTTATTAAGAATATACCTTTATCATCTTCATAAAATGAAGAATTGTTTATTACAATTATAGCTAAGTTTTAGATTTTTATTTCTAATATTTATTATCTAATAATAATTAATATAATAATAAGGCCGCATAAGGCATTATAAACATTAAGTTATTTCCAATAAACTGTTTTCGCAAATTCACTCTTACATAACGCTACTAGAAAGAAATTAAATTTTAATTTAATTAATGACTAAACGGGTGATTAAGATCTGAAAATAAAAATATAGTGAACTGCCATTGAGAGAACACAAATTTACAAGATTTCAAATGTTTAGTACTTCAAGAAGTAACTGAAAATTAAATTGAAATTTTCGTCTTTAGAAATTGGTATCTATTTAACAAAAATATTTTAAATATAAAATACATTATAAAATAAGAAATGATATTTAATATTTAAAAATTTAATAGATCACTAAGCCCTCAATTTACAAATTCGAAACATATCATTTCAAATAATTATCTGAAAATTGGGACGTTTTCTAAGGAATAAGATTTTTAAATAATTGCTATTCATTAAAAAGCTCTAATCTGAAAATCCATTTAAGAAAACAAATTTAAGTAGGAAAAGATATATTTGTACTATTACAAACTTAAAATTTTTATTCTTGTATCTCGAAGACAACTCCATTAGAGTAACGTTTTCATCTATTCCAAAAGAAATTCCACACTTTTCGGAAAGGATATTATTTTTCTGACTACTTACCGCATAAGGCATCTAAAGTGCAGGCACGTATTAGAGGAAGAGCATCTATCCAAGATTCCTCGACACGAAGTTCTAGTTTTGAAACCAAAATTTCGGACTGCTGTTGAAACACAGAAATAGACTTCTCCAGAAGGGAAAAATGGAAGTTTGGAGTCAACAGCTTCCGATGTTTCCGCCATTTTGCTCCTCCACTGGCAAAAAGAACTCCCCATTATTTGGTAAATAAGTTAAAACTTCAAAAGAGGCATTAAAAAATAAGATTGTTATGAAAGTTTAATTTGAACTATGAGTATGACTAATATGTACGTATTGTGTGATACAAATTAGTTTTTTTTTCTTTCAAATTATAAGATGTAATTGTTGAAGATGGATCATCGTCTTGATTGAATTAGCATTGTAAATTTAATTTTACTATATGTTTGGATCTTTTTCGCTTTCTGAATTAAGTTTTACAAAACTGTCTATGTGGCTGTTATTCGCGAATAAGTTCGTGCATTTGGAAATCACCGATCAAATATTTTAACAAAAGATCATTGATACTTACGTTTTTTTAAAAGAGCTAGTATATATTATATCTACCATAAAGAGACATGTTTGACTGTAGTATGCTACACTATTTCTTATTGAAAGAATCACAAGAGAACTTTTTTTTTGTTCTTGGTCAAGAGTGAGACTGGATCACAAACAACTGTCTAAATTTGATTTCGTAGATCAATGGGTTAGATAACTGGAATTAGGTGATTAGCCTTCTCCAAAAATTATAATTTTTAATATTCCTGCTAAATTGTAAAAGGGAAGAAATCAAGTATAGAAAAAGAACATCTATGAAATCATAGATTGGTTAAGAAACGGAGTTAGGAACTGAGGTTATGAGTTTTGTGTAAAAATAAGAACGAAAAGGAAAGAAAGAAAATTTACAGTGCCTAAATTGCCATACTGTACAAGGGATGTTCAAATGAAAACGTACGAAACGACACGGCATTATGCTGTCATTGGACTGATCTGCACTAAAAAGAGCAATGTACAAAATGTACAGAACATATGTAAAGCAATTCAATTAAAACTAGGGATTGCAATACCGGACCAAAAGTTCAATACCGGTATTCGGTATTTTTTAGATCTTAATACCGGGATACCGGTATTAGAAATTTTAGAAAAAGAAAGAAAACACAGGAGTTTCTTTGTTTTATTTGCCAGTTTTATTAGAGAGTGTAAATATCAGTAAAAATAATTTGTAAATAAATTATAACAATATATAAAGAATCACAAAAAAGTAAAGGGACATTTTATTTATTTAAATCACAAAAAAGTGTAAATAAAACTAATGAGTCTGTGGTACTATTACAAATTTTTGAAATGTGATCTTAAAAAACATAATGCATCCATTGTACTGTCATTAAGCCTGGAACGTAATTTTGTGCAAAAATGACCAGCTGTAGAAAACGCTCTTTCGGCATCTACGCTAGTTGGTGGTATTGTTAGCAATGCGCGATATGCTTTTTCCAAGTATTTACCTCTAAATCCCTCATCTTCAAATAAATCGATTTCTCATCGGATGGTTTTGGATATAGCTGATTTCTGTATTGTTTTTTTGGTTTGTTGAAATTTTTTAATTTATCGCTAATTCTAATTTTTGTTTAAGAGACAATTCCTTTTCATCATAGACATTAGTATCATCATAATCTTCGATAACAGTAACGAATTCTTCTGAATGTGGATAGGTTTATGGGTAAAACTTTTTAAGAAAATTTACTATAAACTTGATCAGATTTAAATTGGTTAGTCTCTCTTTTTTTTCATTTTTAAAATCATTATAATTATGTAAATTCAGTAAGATATTTTCTATTTCGGTATGCCTTTCTTCTGTGCGAGTTTTCAATGTAATATATAATTCTTCAGCTAGTGATGTGTGCTGTTCTTTCAGTGACTGCAACATGACATTTATTGTTGCATTAGCTGTTAATAAATTAGAATCTTTCCGACATAATGCCTCAACAGCCAGTTTTATTGGAAGTAGAGCTGATACAGTTCTGGATATTAAGTCGAATTCACTATCTGAAAAATAAATTTGGAGGTTTAAATCGATTATTGCTTTTTGGATTGGATTTCTTAGTTTCAAAAATCGTTCCATCATTAGGAGTAAACTGTTCCAACGTGTTTTAGAATCTAATATTAACATATATTCTGTTTTATTTTCAGTTAGTATATATTTTTGTAATATGGCATTTTTTGTAGGGGAACGTTTAAATATTTTAACAATTTTTCGAACTTTATAAATTATAGGAAGCAATTCTTGATGGGTTAATATTTCATCCTCATTAGCAATATCGTCTTCAACAGTTACATTGCCATTATCTTCATTGTCAATATCACTCTCAGTCTCTTCAAAGTCGGAATCCGAAGTTTCTATATCCACAGTATTTGGATTCTTCTGTTCTTTATTTTTTTGGTATAATACATCCATTACTCCTAATTGAATTCCATGAGCATAGCACAATTGCTGATTTGCACCAATCAACTTTCCAACTTTATTCATAACTGTTGCTCCATCAGTCGTTATGGATACAATATCTTCTTTCAGGGATAATCCATGTTTCGCTAATTTAGACTTAAGCACTTCCACACATTTTTCGGCTGGCATACTTCCCGAGACATGTGTAAGTCCTATATTCCAAATTTTTTTTCTGAATGAATATTTATATTTAAATAGCCTCTATTTCTTACACTTGTCCATTCATCAAATGTAAGACTAAATTTTTCACCATTTACTTTTAATTGTAATAGCTCGTGTTTCAAAGAATTGCGAACACCATTACTGTAGTTTATAACAGTTCTTCTTATAGTGTTTATCGATGTTGGTAGATTTTTAAAACCTCTGGCGGATATTGATTTTCTTAATTCAGTAGAAGTGCAAAACACTCGAAATGGCAAACGATCTAATGCTGTCATTTTACTTATAGTTTCATCCAAATTATCTTTTCGTTTTTCAAAATAATCTAAAATTCCTGATGGCTTGGGCTTAGAAACTGTGCTTGAATTTGTATCTTCATCGCAATTAGATTCTTTCCTCTTTAACAAATTTGTATCATGTTTCGTTTTTAAATGTGTATGGAGTCCGCTTGTACTTCCTCCGTTCACTTTAATAACTCTTGAACATTTTTTACATTGTGCCACCATATTCTTTTCATCATATAAATAATGAAACCAAACCGAAGTATTATCAAATGATTTTTTATGTTCTTTAAAGTTATTCTTATTCATTATTATGGGTTATTATTTATGAGCATATATATAATAAATCTGAAAAATATTTTTATCTCTAAAGTATGATATGCAAATACAATGTGAATAACAAACCCACCAATTTAAAAAATATCGAAATATTACGCACTTTCTTCACAACTGATACCTTGTTTTCATAGACATGAATATCAGACTACGAAACGTGCGCGTGTGCAGTATTGCTCGGAGCTGTAATAAGATAATTTTGACCCTTCTTTTTGGATGATTCACGTCGTGTTCATCTATATTTCACCAGAATAGTAGATTTTGAAAGCGCATTTCCGGTATTCTTTCGATAGGCGCATTTCCGGTATACCTTTAACCTTGGATTTCCCCTATTAGATACTTTTTAGCTCATTTTTTTTTCACATGTGTGTAAGTGTTATCACGTGAACATGTAGTGAAGACAATTTAAAAGATTTCTAGTAAATACCGAAAAACCGGTATTTAAACTTGTGAATACCGGTATTACAAAATTGTACAAATGGCTCTAAATACCGGTATTCGGTATCCCGGTATACCGGTATTGCAATCCCTAATTAAAACTGATTTAATGCATCATAATTTCGGCTGAATGTAGTACATGAAGTTATGTTTAAACGATTTCGCTGAATTCCCCTATGAAAAGCTGGTCATCAAAGGCAAAAAATTGCATAATACGTCTAGAAGTGTTTGGAAAAGCAGAAGAATGAATTTAAGATGGTTTACAAGTAAGCATATTTAAACAGAATTGAGAATCTCTGGGCTACTTAGCGTTGTACGCGCTGTCCGCTAATTTTGAACAACACATCTTCCTGCTCCTTCAATCCACATTTGATTCAACATCTCTATCATTATAAGATAGTTTCGATTGTCTGAATATTTAATAATAATGCACAAACAATGTAAAATTATTTTCGATTGTTTTGAGCTATTAGTGATGGCTGTATATTCCTGTGAATAACTACCTGCAATTTAGCGAACCGCATGAAACTAATCCATATTTTGTTCTAATTGCACTTGAGAAATAATCAAGATATTAACTATTAGTTCACATTAATGGAAATCGAAATTGTTGTCCTACGTTATTGAAACATAAAAAATAATAATGTTAAAATAATAAAGATCTAAAATAATACATTTTCCTTCGCATCTTAAATAAAATAATATGTTTCTTAGAAACATTTAGTTTTCAGAATAGATTATTTTGTTTAATTTTTCTCCCTTTAATTTATAAGCCGATAAGAAATATAGTTATCATTTTTTAAAACAAATAATTGATTAATAAAAAAATGATATTTCAATCCTCAAACCTTGTAATGAGTCCAGTACCCAGCCAAGGAACCATAAGCTTATATTCGCTGCTTTTCTCAATAAGATCTTTATCACTTAATAAAACCTGCAATATAAGGTTGATTAGAATAATGGATGAAAGGAAATATGACATAAATAATCTTTATAATGTGTATGACATTTTTGTTAATAATTTATGCTATTGTTTGAAATATGTCTCCTGTTAATATATTAAATTATTTGTAAAATCAACCGCATTAACAAAATCCTAATTTCAAAATCGCTTTAGGAAATTGAGCTATTCTCGAAACGGAATATGATTTGTGAATATTATATTATTTTTCAATTAATATATATTACATTCGATTTAGATTGTGCTATGTTCAAGAAAAATTAGCAATTTTTCTTAGAAAACAATACAAATATATTGGTTTCTTAAAAGAATTTGTTTTTAAAAAAGTAAATCAGGAATATTCCGTGATTCCATAATTTTTTAGCTCAAAGTCACAAATCGGTACACCTCCAAAAAAATAATATTGAATAAGAATATTTTCAAAATTTTCGAATGTACATTCAATAATTACATTGAGCTTATTTTCATTTTAATATGCATAAACTAAAAGTAATCTAATAAACGCCATAAAAATTGAAAATCAAAAATATATATATAATATTTATCAGTGTAATAATCATTAAAATGTATGATAGCTTAAATAAGTTATAAATAAAAATAATTTTAATGAATTCATAAAAGAGATGGACCTCATTTAATGATTTGATCCCGAATTCGAAACCCTCAATGAATGAAACTTTCTTTCATATAATTAATTTAAAATAGGATAACTCATTCCATACAAAAAATATTGAAACAAATTTATAATAATGAAATTCAGCAATTATAATACATCTTTTTTACAAGAAAGATGTTTTTGCTTACACTTTGGGATTTGATGGAAATCATACAAAGCTTTAATATAAAATAGTAGCACTTATAGATACTACCTTATCAGTATAATTCTCAACTTCAATACAGCAGTTTTAACAATTTTTAGCGTCTTCCTTATTTCATTGGAATTTTATGTAATATTAGTCAGTCTTTACGACTAATGCACTATGCAACTCCTGGCTATCCTTATATTTGGGCTGAAATATTATTACAATATTTCCTCCTCATATCTCAGTATGAGATACTTACCAAAGTTTCCGAGTACTTTTTAAAACTGACCAGTTTTGACTAAACATTTAAATGCAGTGTAAATAATTTTAAAAAGCAATATTATTTTGTTTATATTACAGGTTTGTATGGTGCTACATGTTCAGGTATTATGGTATTACAGTATTACAGATATTATAGGTAATTACGGGTATTATGGTATATTATTTGCTGTTGATATAATTTCAAATGCCTTTTAAGAAATTGTATTCGATATATACATATAATTTTGAACAGAGCTATTCTTTTATTGATTTTGATTTCAGTAATAAATTTTATAAATAAGTTTGTAAAATTTGCACTGACATTTCGACCCCATTCTATTTTGGTAGAAACAAACTAGTTGCAATGTCATAATTAAGTTCCGAAACATCAAGGAATTTATTTAGTTTCTTTTTATGAAAATCTCATTTCGTACGTATTTCATCTAAACCTTCAAAAACTGTTAAATATTTTGAATATATTTAACAGAATATTACGATATACGATATTACATTTTCGTACCTGTACAGTTTCCGGTTTATAGAATAGAATTCCTTGTTTAAACAGAAGAGTTCCTCGCATCACACCTTTAGTTCCATATAATAGACAAAGAGCCCACAACCACTGAAGTATCACTATAATACGGAAAAACACATAAAATCGGCAAAAATGAAATGTTCTTGCTTTATTTCCGAATGACAGGGATGATTTAAACAAGATACATGGCAAATGAATTCTAGTTTGACCAACTAAAATTACTTTAAGGATAAACATATCCATATATGAAAAAGTTGAAGGTGAATTTTTTTTAAATTTATGTAATTAACTAACTGATTAACATTAAATTTGATCAATGAGTTTAAAACTGTAAAATTAAAAAGTATGTGCTAAGGTTAAATTGTCAGTAACAAAACTATTTGAATACAAATTATGTAACAGAAATTGCCTTCAGAAATTTTTGGAAAGATGGATAGATGAGCATTAAATTTCATAATCACACCACTCAATCCTTTGAAATGAAAAATATGGTAAGACTGAAGTGTTTCTAATCAAATTGTTTGAAAAAAAATTTGAATATCTTATTATAACGAATTGTTTATTTTTCCAGAGATCTACTAAGGTGGTTTATGCTCCCAATAATGTGCGAAATATTAAAACAATAAATGAAAAATTATAACATACGAAAGACATTAATGAAGAACTTCCATTCATATAAATCCATTAACGTAAGGCAATGGTGTATATATATATATATATATATATATATATATATATATATATATATATATATATATATATATATATATAATATCTGCAACTTCTTTTTTTTTTAACTGCAGTCACTCTAGGAGTATAATGATATTGAAATTTTTACTGTCCATTGTGTATGAGACTTCCTTTGTATTCAAATGATAATTTACGGCAATGTGAAATTAATTATAATATTATTATTTTATATGCAAAATCTTTATGTCGGAGCCTTCATAAGATTTTTCAAGAATAATAGAGTTTTAAACCCTTTAACCGTCGTGCCAATTAGCAATGCTTGCTTTGAACTGCCGCATGTCAATATAGAAAGGTAATAAAATAATATTCTACGACATTATAAATGTCTTATAATTTCCAAATGAGAAATAGCGTTAAAAGAGAATATTGACCCATAAAGTTAACAGCCATTTCCGTTTGATATTTCGTCAACATCATCAATTTTGATCTTATTCCTAACATCGAAGTTACTTAAAATATTTATCCGATGAGTGTATAGTGAGAGTTTCAGTAGAATAGAAATCGGATAACTATGCTTTATTCATCAATGAGACAAAAAGCATATAATAAAGGCAACTAAATATATGTGCAACCAAAATATACATGAGAGCGCACATGCAAAAGTCAACAAAATACATTAGTCAAATATAATGATAGCACAATATAACTTATATCTTAATTAGAAACCTTTTTTTTTTGGTAATTTTCCAAAGAGAGAATTCACTCACTGACTGTCTGTGTATGACTTGCAGAATTCAACAACATACATTAGTTGAATAAACTGATAACGGAATATCGATTATACCTTAGTTAGAAACCATGCATCTCAGTAACCTTCCATAGAGAGAATTCTCTCACTGACTGTCAGTGTGTGACTTGCAAATTCAACAAAATACATTAGTGGAATAAAATGATAGCGCAATATCGCTCATATTTCAGTTAGATACCTTGCTTCTCAGTAAGCATCCAAAGAAAGAATTCACTCACTGACTGCCTGTGTCCGATTTGCAGAATTCGACAACTTACATTAGATGAATTAAATGATATTATTAAAATGATATTATTTCAATAAAATGATATTAATGAACTTACTTATAAACCTTGCTTCTCAGTAACCTTCCAAAGAAAGAATTCACACACTGACTGCCTTTGTGTGGCTTATAGGTGCCACATTTGTTCGTATCGTTTCCTTAAAATGTTATGGAAGTTTCTAAAAGTATCGCCCTTTTCGAGTCAGAATAGAGATACCATTAAAATCACTATTATATTTTCACGGTCCTTCACATTTTTTGCGAAATTCGTGTTAATACGCCAAATTAATTCCAAGTTTCGCTAAAAGTCGTGACGATTCTATTGATTCACAGCATGGATTGCTGTCCAATAAATCAGGAGGAAAAGCGAAATTTGCGTATTTCTATCTTCCTGATTCTTTAAAAGAAATAAAGAATGATTTTCTTAAAACTTTTGACTAAATATCTCACCAGATCTTCCAATTCCAAATGTAACTCTGTTGCTTATATCTTGAAAATTCCCAAACGTTTGAAGATCTGAGGAACGAGTACAGAATTTAAAATCTGTACTTTGATTCGAATGTAATATCATAGGTACGTCATAGCATGAATTCCGGTTTCTAATGGGTTCTTCAACTATTATCGAGAAATATTGACAGGGAAGAGGAACTGCTCATTACATTTGAAAAAAATATACACCATGTCTGTCTGTATAGGAAAAATGTATCAGAATACACAAAATACAGAAATACACAATACCAAAATACACAAAAAAATTTTAAACATTAATTGTTTTAATGTTATACATTTTTGAAAATCTTCAATATATTTCAGAATTTCCTGTATTTTGTAAAATCCCTTTAAGAGGATAGAAATTATGTAACAAATGTTATGTGATTGCGTTTAAAATTATGAGTAAAGTAATTGGTACTTACATGCCAGGGGTGGACAGTTAGGCGTACTTTGCTTGTATGTAGAAATTATTATTGATAAGTAGCGCAATGAATGGATGCCTTTAAGGGCTGGTACTGAAGACGATTGAACCATCAAATATTTCCGCACTCCATCTCTGATGTAATGTAGAATTTTATAAATAATTAGGATTACCAAACAGGAGAGTGCTATTTTTAAAATGAATAACCATTCATTCCACCAGAGAATCATTTCCAACTATGAAAGAATTTTTCATTTCAAATTGAAAGAAATGTAAAATTCAATAATACTTAAAGTAAAAATATTTTAAATACTTGTATCAGTAATTATAGAACTGTAACTTTCAGAACAAACTGCAAATGGTTTGGCGAAGAGTAATAGGGATATGACAACAGGGAAATAAGCCTTATGGTAAGTAAAGAAAGCGCCACTTGCATAAAAACATTTGAGAAAATGTTATGAATTATATTTATTTAAATTGCTCTGATATCCATACATTTGGCTATAAGGTCAAAGCAATTTTCAAATAATAATTAATCAAATGTGAAAGAAATTCAGTATTTCAAATCAATTGTGTTTCTTCGAAATTTCAAATCAAACTCCTGCTGAAATGATGGAAAAAGTTGCTGAGGTTGATAAATCATATTACTGACTCTCCGAGACATTCGAAGGCACTCACATAATAAATACTGAATGACCGGACCTCCGCAACAGCACTACTAGAGGGACTTGTGTTTGAGTCCTAGTGGGTCCTGTGGTTGATCACCGGCCGTCGTACAGCCCTTCCGTTATCGATGGGAGGAGCCAGACCCCCACTTTTCTTTGTATCTCCTGGGGGGGGGTGAGATCCAACCACCATGCCGGAAGTATTTTATCCTTATTTCGTGGCGCCCAACCCCGGAGGGTTGTTGGGGTACGATCTACATCTCCTTTACCTTTTCGCGTGGTGGCCTGCCATTTCAATGATAAGAGTTAAAAGTAAAATGACTATCGACAACTAGTAACAATGACCAGCAGAAATTCCATATTTATTATTCTTTTTATATTGCTAAAGAATCTAAATTTTAAAATTAATTTGCTAAATATAATTGTTGTTAAATGTGTTGCTTACATTGCTGCGGTTTTATAATACACAAATAAAATAATAATTTTTCAAATAAGCCAGAAATAAGGAAAATGAATCCTGTTTAAGTAATTTTTTATATTACGAGGGACTTTAATCGTTCTGTCATATTTTTAAAAGGATAAATTTTTCAGTCGAAAGTTAAAAGAAATGCAAAGTGTAATAACAGCAAGAAGTAGATATCAAATAATGGTATAAAATAAAAATAAAAAATTTTCCATTAAAATTATTAACTTGTTTTAATTAATTTCATAAGGAGTTCTCCACTTTCTTCGGGTTTCTTACAACAGACCTTGTCTAATGTTGCAAAAATAGAACAGCAAAATTTAATAGTGAAACATTCGGTAAATAAAGTTTTAAAATGTTATAGAACTTATATTTCTTTATAGAAAATTGGAGCAATCATGAATTCGAACCAAATGATTTCAGAGATAAAAAGAACTGATGTAAACTGTATATTATTAAATAAAGAAACTGAAAAAATTTAAAATTCTGGAAATGCATTTTGAAATTCCTGCTCATGATTCTTTCAAGTAACAGTATTCCGATATGCAAACTGCATCTTAGTTTAAAAAAAAAAAAAAAAATTAAGTAAACTAACATTACGAATGTCTCTCTTTTTACTGTAGATAATTACAAGAAAGATAGAACAAGAAAGATAACTTTTCATTAATTATTTTTTCTATCTCGATGAACTTGAGAAGTGTAAAGACAAAAGTCTGATTTAGATGTATCTGCCAATATTTACCAATAATGAATTAACAAACTGGACAAGAAAAAGACAGTTAACTTTCAATTTTTTTATTGCTATACTGAATGCAAACTCACCTTTTATTCTAGATATAAAAAAAATCTTCATTATACAGAAATAAACACGAAAGAATGTATTTTTTTCTTCATAAGTGTCTGACTGATATTTCTTTGCACTTTGTTATGTACAACTTTTGCAGAAGAAAACATGATTAACCCCATTTTTAAAATTAACTTTTTAATTTCTGTTCTTAAACTGCTCAAAAACAATGGTAACTTTTATCAAAGACAGCATAAAATACACTCTAGAAAGTGACATATCGCACGAGAAGAAAGGTTAAAGATTACTCAGAAGCAAAAGCTTAAAAATATGAATTATTTGCTAGGCTGAATCAGCAGAAAGTCTGAAAAAGACTGAAGAAAATTTATTTTTCAGTTGAATAGCTCGACGAATAATAGCAAGATGCGCAGTGTCGATGACAAATTGAAATTACAAGCATGAAGCTTTAATATGCTATTGCTAAATTTATCAATAATAAAAGAAATGTGCAAATCAACTCATTTTATTACAGCCAAATTACATTATGGAGATAAAATATTTTGGTTTTGGAAATGTTGCGATACATTTTATGTCACGAATGTCTCATTTCTTGAATACTATATTCTGTTTGGAGCTTTCAGAAGCAATAAAAGAACATTTAAACATTCGAGACGGGCCTGCACAAAAGTATTAGTTTATACAGTTTTTGATTTTTTTAAATAAATAAAACAGAAAAATTTACTTACCATTTTCGACTTTAACAAGATAAATTTGAATATCTCTAAATCTCTACAACGTGAAGAGCTTTTATACTAAACCAACTATTACTTTTTAAACAGACATTAGTTCAAGGTCGACTATTGATTTAAATATGAACAATGGAACAATAGAGATTGACCTTGATTTCAAAATACCAAATTTTTTTTCCTGTAATGTGTTTTCAATTCGAACCATATGAAGACAAGAAAAATATATTTATGAAATTTTAGAAAATACTTATTATTTACATAATGTACACAAGTAAGGGTGGGAAACATTAGATGAAGCAAATTATTTAAAGATTTTATATTTTGAAATACATTTGAGATTCTTTGATTATAGCTTCTTATTGATAGCTTTTTATTTAATCACTTCGACATTAACAGTTTTTATACTAAACTTACTATCATTATTTTTTAAACAGATAATATTTGAAGGCTGAGAGCTGATTCAAATATGAAGAAAGAAACAATAAATATTGTTATTAATCACAAATATATCACTTTACAGGAAGTGAACTCTTCCTGTAAAGTGTCTTCCATTTGAACAATATTGAGCAGCAAGCATGGTGTGAAATTTTTTAATGATGCTTATACTTTTTTTATACAAGTTACGCAAGTAAGGGAGTCAAACACTATACAACGAATTATTTTAAAAGTTTTATATCTTTATGTGCATTTGCGATCCTTTGAATATAAATAATTTTTATAGCTTTTTGTAGTCATAACATTTACCAAAATCATTCAACTATTTTGTTGATTTTAGCAATTGAAATATTTTTTTTTTTTTTTACTTTTTGGCTATAACAATTTGCCTCGCATATAGGACAAGCTGGGACGACAAAGAAAGCGAATTTCGAAATTATTTTCAGTACAATTTTTATTTATTAATTAACGCCCATTCAAATTATGTTATTAATTAAATTTATGATGTTTAATTTAATAAAGTAAGTAAAGAATTTTAAGACATTGTCTATTTATAATGTTATACAAAATGTTTTGCGATAAAAGAAAGATACATTATCTAACCAATTAATATAACAATAATTCTACATCAGAAATTCGGTTAACGATACAAATAAAGAGACTTCTTTTATCGTACAGACTTGTGGAAAGTGGTGGTCTGATGGTAAAATATTGGCTTCGTTATGATAGCGCCTGATTCTATCAAAAAACTACTGATTAAGAGGATATAATTTACGCTAAATCATTCGGTGGCAAATGTTTTGCCTATGGGCAGTGCAAAACTAGTGGAGGGGATGTCTATACAGGGGCTACTTTTGCCATCCGACCCTGGTCAAAATGATGTAGCCTGTTAAAAAATAAGGTTAGTGTAGCTACAAAACAAGAAGCTAATGTTAGGTTCTATTATTTAATACATTATCAGAGGGGCTATGTATAGCACCGTGATTTAAGAAAAGGTTCTGTTTCAAAATCGGTCTGCAAGTTCAAAATTCTTCTCTTCTTCATTTCCCGCTATGTTTTCTCTTTGGTTGTTTTATCTCTTATATTCTCATCATATTATTTCTTCTCTTTCTTATTTTATTATTTAATATGTTCATCAGAATTTTTTCCTATTTCTTTGAAAGTTTATATGTAGGTTAGAACATAATTGAAATCATAGGGAAATATCTATCTTTGAGAGCTCATGTACATAACAAAGAATTAGAATCAAATCAAAATATTATTCCCATTATATATATATATATATATATATATATATATATATATATATATTAAACAGAATTCTTATAAAAGTTCCACTAAGTTCAAAAATTTAGTGGACCTTTATATAAAAAATCTGTTTTAGCATACTTCTGAATTGAGAAGGAAGATGGGATATTAAAGCTTGTTGAAGAGGTCATAAAAATGAAAGTATTGCAGTAAATATCTGTTATTTGTTAGGGCATTTTCAAATCTTCCTCCAAAAATCATTAGTACGCATATGACAAATTGGACTAAATAGATTTCTTATGATTTCAATAACTATTAAACAAGAATAACAAAAACAAAATAAAAGTAGAGTTGATATGTGAAAAAAATGGGGTTTGATTTAAAATCTTTCTGCTAGAGAATAAAAATTTCCCGGTACTACCGTACTTCTCTTATTATGCATGCACTCCACACTAATGTTTGCTGGTAAGTCGATTAGTGAGTTATTACCAGCTGGTCCCGTACATTTCTCAAACATTTGGTCATTGCTATGGTAAAACCTTCATATAGTTAGTTCATCAGTAATTATCTGAACGTCGTATAGTTAATTATACATTTAATAATTTTGTTTTGTAAATTTGATTACTTAAATTAATATTAATTAACTTCATTGTTATAAGTCTTTAAGTACTAAGGTCTGCAACAATGGCTTTATATCGATATCATATTCAACCTGGGATCAAAAGATTATCAAAACAAGTATGGAGAAACAAACATGCATATATGAAGATATTCCAAATCTACTTACTAAAAGTGAGCCATGGCTGCTGGATGTGAATTTACAACATCGATAACTGTTAGCTCTTCTCAACTCTTCTCTATGTACAGATAATATATAGTTACAAAGATGTATAAGTCATTTAGCTCAAGAGACTGAACTATTCCTCGGTCATCATGAGTGAAAATGCTCTGTGATATTTTTTTGTGGAATTTCTGAAAAAAAAAAAAATGTGAATATGCATCATCACGTCCAATGGCTATCAGAAATTTCAATGCATGTGTTTTAGTTGCCTTTTACATAATGTTTCGTGAAAACTGATTTATTATTTCGATATACTTTGACAAAGTGACAAAGATGTATAAGTTGTTCAGCTGAAGAGATTGTGATCTATTCTTCATTCACCATAAATGAAAAAGCTCTGTATTATTTTTTTTGTGGAGTTTCTTTTAAAAAAATGTGCATATGCGTCATCACATCCAATGGCCATTGGAAATTTAAATGCCTGTAGCTCATTTGCTTTTCAGATTTTTGACAGAGATATTATGAAGATTGTCTCGTGGAAACTGCTTTTTTATTTAAATAAATTTTGACTAAGAAAAAACCCCCAAGACAATTGTATATTAATAATGCAACATTGAAAATTTGAATCTATAATTTCTAGAATAATATAAATATTATTCGAAAAAATACAGCATCCTCTGATCACGATTGGAAATTACGAGGTCCGCCCCAAAATAACCCTTGTGCTGCATGAAAACAAAACGTTAATATAACTAAACTAAATTAAACTCGAATAAATACAGCTTTTACTTGTTTTCTCAATAAAGGTAAGTAATTAACGCTTTCATTTTATCCAGCATATAGTTATATATGAATGATGTTTGTTAAAAGGATAATGAATAATATTATTATAATGGATAATGAATAATATTATAATAATGAATAATATTATATTATCAGTCTGATTTCTGATGTCGAGACTGTATGCTCTGCAAATAATTTAATCACTTCTGAATTTCAAATCTATTGAAATTGGGAAAA
The DNA here is from genome assembly GCF_947563725.1 of Argiope bruennichi. Lineage (NCBI taxonomy): Eukaryota > Metazoa > Arthropoda > Arachnida > Araneae > Araneidae > Argiope > Argiope bruennichi. The sequence goes on from NC_079160.1 coordinate 64,136,678, forward strand.
AGTGAAACTTTTTTCACTATTAATACTTTTGGAGTTTAATATTCACTAAGATTTAATTTTATATTACGGTTTATACTATTCACTTTTACTTCAAGATGAATAAGATACACTTATTAATTTAAACTGCAAATTATTCACAAATTTACTTTCTTTAACATAAACAAAGCTCTAATAAGCAACAATGAACATTTGAAAAGCTTGTCCATTTATTTCCATTTTTGGTTAATAGATAGAAATATTCATCATAGATGGGTAATTTATCAAGTACAACAAAATAAAGCAGCGCATGATAAATAACATTTTATAGAAAAAACGTCAATAAAAAATGAAAGTATGATAAAAGCATGGTTTTGACCAAAAAGTAACAATTTATTGAAGGAATTAAAATTGTAACTCTTTTTAAATATTTATAAATGTAAAGAGTAAATATTTTTTATGCAGGATATAAGACATGAGTTATGATTGATTTGTTGGAACATCATCTGAACGGTGAATTTAAACTAACCTTATCATTATCCATCAAGAAAGAAAAACAAATACATATTTACCTATACACTTTCCTCGATAGACATTGCAATCATTTTAATTAACTTCTGAAAAAAGTCTGTTGTCTACAGGGAAATAGTTAATAACAAACATAGTGAAATATATTAAAAACTCACGAGTATACTATTATGCAGGGAAAGAACTGAAAAATATTACACTTATATCGCTATTGAGGAAACGCTTATAACAATTTTGAATTTAATAATATCCTCAGACAAATAACAAGAATTTACAGTATACATAATAATGTTTCAATTTCATTCTTTCAAATTTAACGCACTGGCTTGAAATATTCTATAATAGTTATGAAAAGGAAATTGAAATTGTAACCAACCGAAAATCGAAATCAGAAACCAGGCTGAAAGGAAAATCTATTAAAAAGGTTAAATAAAAGGTAAAATAAAGGTTTGAAATGCTATAGAATTTAAATTCATTACATAAAATTATTACAATCATGAATTCGAAGAAAATGTTTTCATAGTTAAAATGAACTGATATAAGCTATAAATTATTAAATAAAGAAACTGGAAATATTAGAAAATCTGATATTACATACTGAAATTCCTTTTCTTGATTCTTCCAAGTAATATCATTCTGACATGCAAATTGCATCTTGTTTCAATTTTTTTTATGTAAACTAGTATTAAGGATCTGTCTTTCTTCTTTTCCTGTAGATATTACAAGAACAGCAGACATTTCATGAGATTAGAAAGATGTAACATGGAAGGTAACTGCTCATAAATTATTTTTTCAGTATCTATGCATTTGAAAAATGGAAGAGTAATATTCTTATTTAGATGTATATGCCAATTTTTCCGATCAATGAATTAAAAAATTAGGCAAGAAAAAACCCCGACAATTTTCAATTTTTTTATTGCTATAGTAAATGAAAACTGACATTTTATTCTAGATATTTTCATCAGTCTGTAAAAAGAATATCAAAGAATGTTTATTTTTCGTCCTCACCGTCTGATTGATATTTCCTTGCATTTTGTTATGTGCAACTATTACAGCAAAAAACGTGATTGACCCAATTTTTTTTAAAAAAAGAATGCAATGAAGATTGCTAAAACGGCTAAAAAGTATCACAACTGATATCAAAGACAGCACAAAATACACTCTAGAAAACTGGTATATTGCACGCACGAGAAGAAAGATTGATGATACTTTACTTCGGAGCAAAAGTTTCCAAATATAGATTACTTGTATATTTGAATTGGAAGAAAGTTTGAGGAACGGATTTTTTTCAATTAAATAGTCTGATCAACATTTGCAAGTTGAGTAGCTTCGGTTATAAATTGAAAGGAATAAACCTGTATGTATTCAAATGCTATCGTCCAATTTATTACTAATAAAAGAAAAGTGTAAAAAAATTCGTTTAATTATAACCAAATTATATTAGGGTGTCAAAATACTTTCGTCTTGGAATTGCTATGATATATTTTATATTACTAATGACTCTCATTCTTTAAATTTTACATTCAGTTCAAACGAAGTTGTTTGCTAAATTGAAATAAATGGAGTATAAAGATAGACATTTGAAAAAATTTTGATGCTGATTAAAAGGATTTTAAAATGGAAAGTCAAAAAAAAAAAATCTAATTTATTTTTATTTTTCATCAGATTCTTATTGCTTATTTATCCTTAAAATGGCAATTTATATATTAAATAATTAAAATTTATGTATAATTTCCAACTTTTGAAGCTCTCAATACAATTAAGAGAACGTTAAAAGCCTTTTAGACGATTCTCCATAAAAGCTATTAGTTTATACATTTTTGGATCTCATTAAATTAAATTAGGCCTTGAAAGATGTTAATAGTTATTTTCGAATAATTAATTTTTTTATACTTCAGTTGCGTTAGAGGAACAGAACGCCGTTTCATACCTCCGTGTTCTTAACTTTTCTGGTTACTAAACTATTTGGTAGACATGCTACGGGAATTTTATTTAAATACCAAAATTTTTATCAAATTTTGTGATTAACATTTTTGAATGATTAAGTGCGTAAAAATTAAGGTATTGTGGTGATTTTTAATGCAATTGAATCCTGTCAGTTCATAGATGATGATGCCGTGTCCGCGTTACCACTTAAAGGTGGGTGCAGTAGCTTCTGAGGGTAAGGACTCCTGAGCATCTGAGTGCAGAAGTCTGTCTAGCTCATATGAAGATGAAACTCACACATTCGCTTGAACAACCTCTTTTTACAGGGGGGCACATTCACACACCTCACAGATAGAACACAGATAAAGAAATCCATGCCCAAACAAGAATTCGAACCCGGGACGCCCAGATTACGAGGAAGATGCTCTACCCCTATGCAAGGACGCCGGGCCTGTCAGTTTATTATATGTCAAATTAATATTTACAAGCTTTCAACTTTTTTTTTTAATGGTGGAATGGGAAACATTGGCATTTAAACTATTTATAGCATTTGAATTATATCTCAATGTAAAACTTTAAAATGATTTTGGATACCAGTCATTTTAATAAAATAATAAACATTAATATTGTCTCATTCATTTATCGTTGATTTTTTCCTTTTCTGCGCCGACGAAACAAAGAATTTCCCTCATACATTTAACTATTTTAAAAAGTAAATTAAATTTATTCATATTGTACCGCTATTTAGGGATGGAGTACATAATAGACGCAAAAATACTGCTAATCATTTAGGAAGACAATTGAAAAAGTTAAATATTATTGATGTTCGTTTAAATTTGAGTTGAAAATATTTTCAATATGTTCCGTTTCTTAAAATAAAAGAAACAAATGATAAAGACTAACTTTAGATTTATTTGAAAAATATACCACATTTCATTAGATCGTATTACGATATCCATTAATGTCACTTACCGTAAAAATCTTTAACTCTTGCAAATATCTTCAATCCAGGAGAGTTACAGAAAGAGTTCCTTCTAATTAATTTTTATTTAATCAATTTTTATAAGCGAAATTCTCAATTAGTTAATCATTTTCTACAATTTTCTAAAACGCAGTATTAATCGTTCGTTTCAAACGAACAACAATTAGGTGTACCGGCATTTTTTCATTGAAACTTCTTTATTAGAATTATAATTCCGAAATATAATTCTCAGTGACATTCATTGATTTTTAATTGTGATAAGGTGGAAATATGCAAAATCTTAATCAAAATTTAAACTGATATAGAATTTGTTATCGAGTTAGCGCACATGCGACTGATCGTGTCTGTTAAAAAGTTATCTGTTGTTGGCCCTTTAAAAAATTGTTGACTTTGGCCTGAAGCCATATAAGCTGATTCTATTCAAAACTACTGTTACTGTCAAATTTCTAATGAACTTATAAAAAGCAGATTTCAATTCGTAAAACATGATATCGATCATAATTTCCCACTTTTTATTTCTTTTGTTGTTGTTGTTTTGGAGATTTGGGATTTTCAAAATTCAAGTTCTGCACCCGAATTTAAATCAAATATACAGTTAAGTTTGTAGGAAAATCTTTTTTTTTCCACCGATTCTACTTTAATAGAAGATTAAAAAAGAAAAGTATCTATGTTTCGTTGTAGTTGGTCAGAAAAAGTTTTAAATAAAAGTACAGAAAAATCAACTTACCAGTTTTCGACTCTCCAAACAAATTTAACGAACTTGTTGTAATCACTACAGTATGAAGAGCTTTTATACTAAACTAACTTTTATTATTTTTTAAAGAGTTAATAATTCAAGGCTGAAAGTTGATTTAAATATGAACAATGAAGCAATAAAGATTAATATTCGATTCTCGAATATCCTAGTAAACACTTCCTGCAATGTGTTTTCAATTCGAAAGAAAATGAGTCAAGAAAAACATGGTATGAAATTGCCAATGATAATTATATTTTTATTTAAAGTACACAAGCAGAAGAGTCCAAGACCAGATAAGTCTAATAAGAAATTATTTGAACGATTTTTTTTATATTTTTAAACGTTATTTGCGATATTTTTTACTATATGTGCTCTTTTATAGCTATTCATATAATCATAACATTCATCAAAACGCAAAACTTAAAAATTTGAATATTAATTAATTTTTTTGGAAAAATTAATTAATACGTCATATATAAGTGTGCGATTTTTTGTTACATTTTTTACATAGTATAGATATTAATGCAATTCAGTAACACACGAAATAATGATTTAAATCTTCATTTAATACAGAAATAAAAACATCCGTTGAATAAAAATTGTGAAAACAGCACCTTGAAAGTCATTTCGAAAATAATACGCTCTTTTAACACTCAGATAAGAATTTTTTTTTTATCTTCAGTATTTCATATTTTTAATATAAACTGTTATGCTCTTTGAATATAAAGAAAAATTTGGAATTTTCGATAGTAACGTAAAGAAATTATAGACTTTTAATTAAATTTTTAAGGAATTTTTCACATTTTGATTTAAAAAACTTACTGTTTAGTTAAATCATCAAAATAAATACTAGATAAATATGCATTCCAAAAGTATGTTATTTTGCAATTCATTTTTACTTATTTCAAATTTTTTGTCAAATCCAGAGTCTACATTACGTGAAACGTTATATAGCTCATCTATCAAAGCAATTCGATAACATGTTTTAAAAACTGTTGAATACTGACGCATAAAAAATTGTTTAACATAATCCGGGGAAATATTACTCAGCGAAATATATTTCACAAATATATACCTTCAGGTTTTAGATTGAACACATTACTTTATCATAAATATTACTTTTTTAGTATAAACCGTCATGCTAAATATGCATGCTAAATTTTTCAAGATGAATTTCTGACCTTAAAATGTTGTTTTAAGTTTTCTATAGTATTGTTAAGACAAGGTCTTATTACAAATAAATAAAATTAAACGTTGAACTCTAGTCCCATATTAAGTTTTCACAAATTGACTGTCAGTATCGTGGAGCGATAATCCCAGCAGTCGATAGCCAACAGTCCTGCTATTACTGAATTTGGACTTACAGGAAAAGTATTTATTACTATTGTAAACTATTATTATTCGACGCATAACAATATTCTGAGAACAATCCATCCTTACAAAGCGCTTTCCAAAAGAGAAATCCCCTTCACAATTTTTCTTTTATGCAGTGCTTCAGATGTCGTTTCTCCCTCGCGTCATCTAAATGCGCTGAAATTCTAATCATTTGCATACCCCAACCTCTTTTTCCTTTTATATGATTTTGATGTTAGTCAGATCATTCCTTCCTGGTGTTTCAATTTTAATGGCCAGAAGTGTAGATAACCGGCTATTTTCACTATCTAAAGAAACTATACCGGAATATTTCAGCAAGAATTAGCTGGGAGTCTGAGCCAAACAATATCATGGTGTACCTTCAATGATTTCTAAGTTTTACTGGGTTATCATGTTTTTGATGCTCCTTAAGCAAAGATCCCGTTTGTAGCATATAAAGTTATGACCTATAATTGCTGATTGAATGAATGATAAGGCACCTTTGTTTCACTTTATCCTAATTTTCTACGAAAGACGACAGATTTATTTTTAAATTTGTCATGATAATTGCTTTTTTAAAAAAAAATAATATTTATATTTATCGCTTCTTTCGGGTTCAAATTTGGAGAAATATTTTTGAATCCTTTTCAAAAAGTGAGCAACCTTTAGAAAATATTTCGTACTCCACTTCGTACGTGCTAGCTAAGCATGCCAACTCGCACGAAGCTTTGGAAGAAGAGGACGCTTTATAAGAAATTTCTAGATCCCTATACACTGATAAAAACTCAAAGAATTGATCGGTTTTCGTTTTATTGATGCGTGCGTTTTGAAGAAGATTCTGCGAACTCAATATTATAAAATGGTTCTGAATTCTGTTAAACTGGGTACATTGTGCTTCAATACCTTGTGTCTACTATTAATGTCTCTTCTGAGTCTGCATAAAAATGGAATGTTATAGTCGTCTACAACTTTTTAGTGCCATATTCAAAGAAAGAAAGAAAGAAAGAAAAAAAAATAATCGTATATTTTTTAAGAACTGCTTATTATTATATTGAATTAAATCGTAATGGGTAAGTTACTTACTTGTTTTGAGTTCGCATAAGTATAAAAATGCCTTTTTTTTTCGAAAAACAATGAACTAAAATATTCCGCTCATCTTTTTTTCGAGAAGGGTTATAAAATAATAACCTTAATAATAATAATGGAAAGGTTATAATATAATAATATAAAATAATAATAATAATAATGGTTATAAAATAAGAATCATTATTTTAAACAAATTTTTAGAAAATCAAGTATGTAGCAGAATTTATGCAATCATTGAATAAACCATTACTATATAAATGACACTAGCATTTTCTAGATGAATGAACCAATTTAAAAGGTCAGAGCTTGATTATTAGTTTTATTAAATGGCTTGCTGTAAAACCTAATAGTATCGTATAGCTTTTTTTCCGTCAAATTTACTGGGAAATTGAATTGGGAAAAACCGCAATATTATCTGCTTGTGACAAAAGCAGTCTAGAACTTCAGTTCTTGAAAGCTAGAATTCATTCATAGGAAAATCTCATCAAAAATCAATTGTTCATGATACACTTTACAAAATTGGCTATGTAAATTAAAATTTACATATATAATTGAAACATTTAAAAATTTCTTTTTACGAAAATTGGCAGATTTGAAAAAGCTCAACTTCGTCTTTCGACTAAAATCCTGTTAGTTTTAACGCTCGTTTCGATATTTCTGTTAGTATTAAAAAGCATCTTTTATAGTGTTGCAGGTATTCGGTAGTTTACCTTCTAAACTTCTTTTACTTACTCATATGAACGAATGTACGTATGACTATAGCTCAATTTAATTTACCTAATGCTAACAAATTCGGCGCATGTATAATTTTAAGGGTGGTAATGTAATTTCTCGAATATTTTTGGAAATATTAAAGAGCAATTTTTATTAAAAGCTGCATTTCATGGGTTTTCTGAATTTTTTAAAATATTGTGGTGCAAAAAATCTGACAATTTAATAGTCAGGGGAATATTTCCAAATTTTGATAATTTTTTATTTCATTAATATTATACAATAGATTATATTCAGAAATTTAAGTCTTCGTTATTTCATCAAATATTTAATCGAGTGATTCAAAACATTGTTGAAAGCTAAAGATTCTGTTTTGCATCGGAATAGAAGAAATAAATTATAGTATAATGAAAATGAGAAAGACCATCCGCGAAGTTGCATCTTGACTTTATTAGAATGGTTTATATGAACAATGAAGAATTGGATTTAAAAAATTTGTTAAAATATAACGAATTTACATCTCGTAATAGCATGGTAATTTAAGCTTGAATCGTTGATCTAGCCTTATTTCATCAGTCGCCGCATTCTACTCGAGATTGTTTATTCATTTGATTTGCAAAATGCCAGTTTAAGTCTGTTAGAAGTGAAAATTATGCTTTGAAATGAATGAATAAAATTGCACCTTTTAAATTATAAATTTACATTGGCTAAATCATGCGATTGAAATATGCAATAAAAAAATTCTCGAGTTTTATCACAGCGTATAAGCATTGTTACCATTTTAAAAGTTGAATAAATTAAATGCACACAAATAAAATTATCAAGTTAATTTTTAAATTTCTGTGAAGTTAGCTTTTCATCATAATTTCTGGAGTTATCAAGGAAAATTCTTTATTACTACAAATTAATTTTGGTAGGAATTTAATATTAAAAAAAATTGTAAAAGTGAATCTCTTGAATGTCATTTCTCGAAAATCGCTATCTGCCAAAATTAATAGCTTCAGATCCAAAGCTTTGTCTAAAGACCGTTATATTCTGTACGTCATGTCCCTTGCCATTTATGGCAAGTTTATCTTGAAAGGACAATTTCTTAATAGTATCAAAATGTAGTGAATAAATTTCGACCGTGCAAACTTCTAATAATCCGAAATAATGAATTGAATATCTTAAGGGTTACTGACAACAGGTGCTTGAATATGACTTTGGCGTCGAAGGGCATCAATGACCGGCGCGCAAAGATTATTTGAAAGATTGATGAGGAATTATAACTTCGCTGAATTACCATAATTCCCACAAATCTTATTCGCGATATGAAATATTCATTAAGCATAGAATTTTTCAAAGAAATCGATATAAAGTAGGACAGAGCATCCCATGTCGCAAAAAGAAGTAATTCTTATCATTTATAACTTGCACCAATGTAACGACAATCTTTCTTTCAGTTCATTTCGCAAGATAATTTTGACACGAACGTGGAAGCGACACCTGCATCTTTATGTCAAACTCTCCTTATGTGGTGGATTGTTCATTTTGAAGCTATTGCCGTTGCAAGCGTCATTCTTCCAATTTTTCGACTCAAAATGTTAAATGTTAATAATACTAGTTCTAAGATGGTTTTGAAAAGAACTTTATCATAATATTGTGCTGCTTTTGGATGGAGGGCGATATTTTCTCCTGAATTTCCTGCTGTTGCATCGCATTGGACTAACCAGGTATGTTTACATAATTGTGGTACCCTAACTGCTTGGAGGTTACTTGTGGCGAATATTCGAATATTATGAATTCTTCCCTATTCCTTCAGAATACTAAAAGTTTAGATTTTAGTATCTTCCACGAATTTGCGACGCGTCAAACACTTAAAAGGAAAAGCCTAGAATATAGAAAATCGAATACTCGCTCAAAAATGAAGAAATCTCAAACCAATAACTTGGCAATAAGTGAATCCTCTCAAACTAAACGGAAGTTGAATATTTTTCTGATACAATAATCAATTAAAAGGTTTAAGATAAATTTTCTAAAATGAATATCTCAAACTACAGTTTGATTTCATTAACTTTCGCGATTGTTAATTTAGAGAACAATTCGTCCTCTAATTATTAACTTTGTCAAAGGCCATTCAATTAAGTTCCGGTGTAGCTTCATTTTGGAATGTCGAAGTTATAAGGACTACTTAATCGAACTCGTTGACAATTCATGAAATTCCATCCTTGTAGTGTTTACTTATTTTAGTCGGTTATTCTAAAGTAACTAATTTTTGATTTGAGGCTGTTATTCAAACTTCTGTTTATGAACTGATATGGCGAATTTCATATCGCGAGTTACAAATCCATGTAGGAAATTTAAATCAAAATATCTTCAACTTTAGAATAAAAATTAGTTTCGCAATTAATTCTTGATGTTCGAGGATTTATTGAATGCAAGATGAACCAGATAAGGAATAAACTTAGTTCAGGTACTAAAAATAAAAGCATCACGGCCTAATTTTTTACGCTATAAATGGAGGAATTTCCTTATATAAACGAAATTTTGCTTCCGGAAAGTAAAGTGAAGAGGAAGTTGGAATGACGAGATTTCTTGAAGTGATTGGTTCTTAATGATATAGTAGTAACGGAAATTCGAATCAAGCGAGGACAGAAAGATACAAGAAAATTAATGACATTCTAATTTTACTATTCATTTGAAAGGATGTTAAACGACGTTATTTTTTAATTAAGCCTGAAGTACTCCTCGCTAATTCGTATTTGGAAACCATATTTCGTGCAAATTGCGGATTAGTACCCTAAACATTCTCTTGCTCTTTGAAGCAATTTTTCCGTGTTTAAGTTTTTAATGTCATAAACAAGTTTCATATAAATTCTTTTGCTTTTCTATATTAGTCTGTAATTCTTTATCTTTGCTTATTTTAACATCTTTCGTGTAATCTAAATCAATGGAATAAATCGATTATTTTGTATTTGGTATTTCTGCATTTTAATTGTATCCTTTAAGGAGTGTCATTCAATTAGCATTATCTAGCTTCATTGTTTAGTATTCTCTTTATTTACTTAAATCACGAATTCATGCACAAGCTATTACATAAACTATCGGAACATTTCAACGTAGATGTATTTTAACCATTTCCGCCAGAAACAAGCCATGCTAATTTAGCATTTTAAAATTTCATTAACTGGAATTTAGAAAATTAGTTTTGTATCCAACTGACTTGAGCACAAAGAAATCAGGAGTATTGGGATCGAAAATTTGAAACGGTAAGTTAAAGAAATGCCAAGAAAGAAATTAGTGATATTACAGTATGCTTTCAGATAGAATCGTACATCCAAGTATCTGTTCTTAAATTTTAGAATCAAATCATTCTTGCGTTATTGGATACAAGCAGCGTTTCAACCAAAATGTGATTTCTTCGCAATATATAATCATAATTAATCTAATTATTCAGAAACATGATAGAGAATTGTTAGATGTCAGGTTTGGGCAATTTGGCACCTAACCCTGAGGAAATTAAATATTTAAATTCATAGATTGACCGAGGAAGCGGTACAGAATACTGGTAATATTTGTAGGCAACTTAAAAAAACATTTTAACAAATCGAATGCTCCGTTCCTATTCTGCTTTAACTCAGCTTGTTAATCAGAACTAGCATAAAAACCGCGGGATTAAGTACTGTTTAAATTTAGTTTTTAATTTTGGAGCAAAATATTTGGTCTCAGAGTAATGAGGATACTGACATACATTCTTGTATCAGGTTGAGATGCATTATGGAATCGGAAAATTCCTTTGATATGCATCACGAAAGACCTTTTGTATAATGTCCGCGTACAATTCGCAGAGTTAAATGTACTTTGCTTTGGGAATTGGAGTGGGTGTAAAGTCTAGCTTGTGGAATGACAGCTTTATGGAATGTGTCATAAAATGGAAAAATAGTCAATGTGTCAAAGTATGCAAGCTACTCCATCATGCTTTATGGACAAGACACGATTGTCTTTATTAACTAGTCGTGATATCGGATATTGTACGTAATGTTGAGTATTGAGAGTTGGTGTTAGAGGGATAATGTGTTTATAAGTGTGAGAATTGTGGACTGTGGATGGGGTTATTTACGAGAACCATGGATTGCTGGAAGAGTACATGGCGTGGGTAATGAGAGCTTGAGCGGTGGTTTCGGGGGTTGGTGTTGGAGGCGTGGGAAATGTCTGCGAGTTGTGGCTCAGAGGTTGGTGTTGGAGGCGTGGGAAATGTCTGCGAGTTGTGGCTCAGAGGTTGGTGTTGGAGGCGTGGGAAATGTCTGCGAGTTGTGGCTCAGAGGTTGGTGTTGGAGGCGTGGGAAATGTCTGCGAGTTGTGGCTCAGAGGTTGGTGTTGGAGGCGTGGGAAATGTCTGCGAGTTGTGGCTCAGAGGTTGGTGTTGGAGGCGTGGGAAATGTCTGCGAGTTGTGGCTCAGAGGTTGGTGTTGGAGGCGTGGGAAATGTCTGCGAGTTGTGGCTCTGAGGTTGGTGTTGGAGGCGTGGGAAATGTCTGCGAGCTGTGGCTCTGAGGTTGGTGTTGGAGGCGTGGGAAATGTGTGCGTGGGTGTGTGTGTGTACATATTGAGGAAATGAAAAATGCTGAAGAACGGACTGCATTTGTGTGTTGTACAATGGTTTGCTCTTTTTAATTATTTTAAACTCTTTAATTTCACGTTGATGTTTCATTATTTCAAATAGAAAGTACGGATATAGGCAGCAATGAGCTTGAAAATTTCCTCTGAAGTAGAAAATCAAGGGAATAATATTGAACAGATTGAGTAGGAAACGTCGAAATAAGTTTAACATTAAACCAAGACTTTCTTGATAATTTTTAAAATCATTTTGGATTTGAATCCCTTAAATGTGGCAGCTATATATTTATATCTGACAGAATAATCGTCCTTTTGTTTTCAAGTTTCCACTTTGCATAGGAATAAGTTCGAATCGGATTAGATAGCCGATAAATCGATTGCTCTGATGCTTTTGTTTTGTGATAATATTTCGGAGAATCTCTCATAATTAAAACTGTGCTCAAATGTATGATTAAAATACACAATGATTTTAATGAATAATCGAAATTCTTCATGGTATAATAAGTATCGACAAATGGCACTTGAATAACATACTTTTGAACAGAATAGATTCGAATTCATATTGGAGTGAAATTAGATATTTGATTTCCACAATCTTTGGTTTGCTGCGTTTTCTTTAGGAATGAGGTTGATATAAAAAAAATCAATTGGCTCGTTAAAAAAAATGTAAATTCTTCAAATGCCTAATATATAAACCTTTTATATATTTTTTCGAATTACATTAACTTATTCGTAGAGTTGCAATAGAAAAAATTGTTCATATGTTGGAAATTAAACAATTTATGCCAAAATTTCAACATCTCGTTTAAAAGCTGCTTTTTATTTTTAAATTTCATCTCGCGGTTCTTGCCATCTTGGACAATATGAATTCCGTATATGTAATCTTAAATTATTAAGCATTTCGTTCATCTAACCACCCTCCCCCCTCACCCTCCTCAATCTTCAAATTAAAATCAACATAATATGAACATTAATATTGTGGATGTCGCTCCTTCCTATCTGTAGATGAATTTATTCCCCTAGTAGAGGTTACAACATGGTATCTCTTATGCAAAAAATCGTTCAGTTGGTGCTCGCGTATCAATTAATCCTGAGGTAACTAGATATGAGGTGCAATAAAGTAAAATTTCTACTGAATGAAGTAGCTGAGTTTATTTGAACAATCACAGGTGAAGAAATTAGAAATAATTTAGTTTGTTCCTTATCAAAATTCGAAAACGGAAGGATCTCGTGTATTGAATACGGATGAATTCTAATTACCTTTTGAATTGAATGAAAGGAAGTAATCGGTTAGATCAGGGATAGGAAAGGTTTCGATATGTAATCGAATTAATTAAGCATTGGAGATATATTCTTTTAAATGTAGCTATTTTGAACGTATATGAAAGTAGGCAAATATCGTATCATTTCGCTATCCTTTGATGCATAAAAAATTTCTTTTTCGTTAAGCTTAAACAATCTATATAGCTTGAAGACAAGCAAAATTTTTCCATTCGACAGCAAATTTGTTTATTAAAAATAGACCTGGGATAATCTTTGTAATTCATCGTCTTCTAAAATTTAAAATTAAACACTAAACTGCTAGCTGCCCATTCGTATGTTTTTAAACTAGGAAAGCTTCTAAGACGCATTGAAATCTCAACATTTGGTGTTTTGATTGAATACGGAAGAAATAATCACTCGGAATTCTACAAAAGTGGCTTTCAAGTGAAGAAAGGGCCATAATTATGTGGATTTTACTTGGTATAGTCTAATGATATAGGAAAGAACCAGTCATTTTTTTTTCTTGTGCAGTTTCTGAAAATATTCAGAATGAATATTTAATTTGGTAAGTTTCTGGGGTTAAAATAACCTTAGAGATCATTAAACTGCCTTACTCATACTAGGAAGTTTGTATTGGATTCATCATTTTTTTCACTTATTTAAAAGAAATGCAACCTCTCGGAACGAAACAAGTCCTTCAGTTATTAGGGCAGCTCTCTAAAGACTCTTCACATGTTTGTTGGAGCAATGAAACAACGTCTTTCCCCATATGTGGAGTTACTGCCTTCTCAGCTCTTGGTAGAAATTGTCATGGCAACCATCTGGATGGCCAGGGGACATTCTCTCATTTCCGTACAAAAGTAATATCGGTAAGTTATGCTATTTATAATTCATATCGAAATGAAGATTAGTTGCAACAATTTATCAATGGTGACAAGAGCTATAAAAATGTACTCTTTTATTTCATTAGTTTTTCATAGGTTGGATTGCTTAACCGTGTCCATGCCGTTTTTTTTGACAAAGGCGCGACGTCAATCACAGTACTGTTTTCTCGGTTCCATGTGCTTACTATCTATCTGCACCAATGCTGGATGAGAGTAAGTATTCTCTTGAAGACATCAAAGTACAAGGAATTCATGGACACAGTAAGTTTGCAAATTATATTTAATAAAACTGAGAAAGAGACATGGCGTCTAGAAACCAATTGTATTCGATTCGACTCAAAAGTAAGCTTTCTGGAAACTGCAAAGAGAAGTGAAACATCATTTCCGGGAAACATTTATTAAAATATGTGTAACCTTTTGAACTACCCCTAAGCAAGAACTACCGGTATTGAAATACATGTTATACTATGATAGCTATTTGCATGTCATCACTTGGGTAGTACAGGGCCAGGAACTCTCAAATCATTTATTCCAATACGCACCTGTAACATGACAAAAATTATTCAAAATAATTATTTTTGTGTATATGGATTGAGGGAAACTTGTTTTCTAGAATGAATAAATGTGTTACTATTTACAAAATCAACGTCTTTCGATCCTTTATAAGTTGTAGTTAATAAATATGCTTCTTGGTAAGATCCTCAAATTATTTATTCATATTTCTCAAGCATCTAAATACAATATTTCATAAAATTTGAAATGCAACCGCCCAATATAAAATTGAATGTTCCTTAATTGAAATTTCATATAATTTACCATTAAGCATTTTGTGCGTCGGTATAAAGAATATTCTAACGTTTAGCGAATGAACTTGTTATATTAAGTATAATCAGCAATTATGCTTAACGGGAAATTAACAAATCAGATGCAAGACTTATTTTCCTACATACGCTTACATCTCTCGGAAAGTATTTTGGAAGTATTTTTTTTTAAACCAAATTTTTAGTTCAGTTCACAAATGTGTTTCAAATATTGCTATTAACTTGATTTTTAAAAAGAAAAAATGAACTGATGTGATACTCAAGATTTCTAATTAAAAAGAGAAACCTTTAATTTCTATCAATGAATTTGCAAGTAAATTCTTATCAGATTTTAAAATTTTCCATGTAGACGAGAGAAAAATAAATTCATATATTGTATTTTATAATATTCTTGATAGATTTCATAACTACTCATTTTTTTTCAGATGTTGAAATGTTTTGAAGCAAATGATCACGGCACAACAGATAATATGGAGGTTCAGCAAGCGCATATTAGAATTCGGATCCTATGGAATTCGACCGACAGACCAAAGATTATTGGATGATTTATAAAGCCTGAAATATTAGACAAGATTAATGTATCACCTTTGTACAAAAAAAAATTACCGGAATTTAAAAATAACCTTCACAGTGGATTGAAAGAAATGTTTATAATCCCTACATATTCCAGAAAAGTGGCTTCTAAGCGAGTCCGAATTACGTTGATTTCCCATAGCCTGAGATAGGAGGAAAAGCATAGCCACTACTTAAGCTGTTTTCTTTCAGTTTTTAATTAATAATGGCAAGAATTTTGGATATAGTATCATATAAAATAAATTACTTTACTTATACCTGAAAGTATTCTGACGGAATTTTTCGTGTTTACTTATCATGGAACGTCTCATGAATCGAAAAAGTGGCAGAAGCTCCCGCAATTGATATTAGTGCAACGCATTCTGTGAAGAAAATATTAGAGGCCATTTAATTGAACTGCTACTTAATACCATCCCTCATTTGTGCAGTGAATACCATTTCGGTTCCAGCAGCAAATTATATATATAATATATAAATATGGGAGATATCTGGATTGGCGGAAAAAAATGGTACTGAAGTGATATCGGTAAGTTGTGCGAATTATGATAACTGTCAAATCGAATTGAAAATTGTATCCAATCGCTTTTGATTATGAAATAATTAGACCTATAAAAATATTCTTATTCCATTAGGTATTCGTAGATCAGACAACTTAAGACTATTAGGGATGCAATTTTTCTTGGATAAAAGTGTGCCGTCACCATCAGTAATACGGTTTTCTCGTTTCTATATACAAACCATCAATACTCACAAATTTCCTTAAGATAATTTGAAGTACCAAATGTTCATGGTAAGTTCTTGAATCATTATAATAAAATTATCAGAATAGCATACTATTCGGAAATTATTTTATTTGGACCCTCTAGAAAAGTATTCAGAAAGCACAAAAATACATAAACCACGTTTCCTGGAAACATTGAAGTTTTAGCTGCGTCTGAACATAAGAACTGAATTACCGCTCGTGTTATACTCGGAGATCAATTTCTGTCAAAAGATGTCAGAGTAATTCATTGCCCAAGAATGGAGTTGGTCTATGTATGCTTTCTTGACAATAGGGAAATGTATGGTTAAACCTTTTCAGACATGTACCTATGAGAGAAAAGCAAAAAATGTTTCTGAATAATTTTGCAATTTCTAAGCTAAAGTTATTTTTTGGGGTCAAACCAAATATATTGCAGTTGATATTTAAAATTTTCACTCTCATTAATCGCCGTTTCTAGCATATAATCGGTAAGACGAACTCGTTTAATTTCCAAGTATATAAACGGCAATTTAGGAAATTCACTTGCAATCTACGAAAGGAATTGTGCTAATTTCTCAAAATGGGCCCTTTCTTTTCTCCACTATGCAAGAATGCGTTCGCTTTCGATGCTTTTAAGCAGTTCTGTGAAGGTTTCGAGACGCTGGCAAATTATAACGTATTTTAAAATCTAAACAATGATTATCGGACGCTATTGGAGCATTCATTATTTGCCATTTCTGACTTTCATAGAGAATAAAAATACGCATGACTCAGAAGATTCTGAAATTAAAAAATGCTCAATTACTTTAAAATTGTACTTAAATGGTTAATTTTCAAAATGCGAACTGTTGGTTGAAAAAATCCTGTATGTAGATTCCGCTTCTATTGATAGCAATTAAACATTTTTCAGATTATTGGAGTGGATTTAAAGGTCAAAATTTAGTCTTTTATATTCAAACATTTAATGGCTTTCTCGATAGTTTGATGTAATCTATTAATTTAATCTTTTCAGATGTAGACATGTTTTAACCCAAGTGATCACGTCACAAGATACTATTTGGAGCTTTCAACCTTGCAATTCAGAGCCTTTTCCATGGAATAACGGAAATCCAATTTATGCAATTGAGTTTGTAAAATTCCTTTTGGCTTCGCCTAAATTTATTGGTTCTAAAAAAAATAATGAATGCATAAATGGTGTGCGCAGTGGAAATGTGATCATGTATGTAGTCAACATTGCTTAAGGATATTAGTATATCTTTGAAATGTTTTATTCTATTCTAAGAGCAACATAATGAATATTTATATAATTTTTTTCGAACTTTGAAAAGCTTGTGCAAAATATCTGATCCAAAACAAGTGTTTGACAAGTCAATTTCATCTTAAAATTGCCTGGAAACTTTTATTGTTATACCAACTTTAAAATGATGGTCTGTATTCATTCCCTTCAAATGTAATACTTGTTTTTTAATCTTTATTGAGAAATAAGCATTTTAAAAACATACATTGGTGAATAGGTTTTTCTAACAAGGATATCATAAAATTTGCTAGTATATTTAATTTTGCTTGTATTCTAAACCAACTTTCTAACTAAACTGAAGGTGTAATTTACATTTTAGATAAAATTCGTTTTAATATTTCTGTATGGTTATTAATCTCTTATTAAAGCTCAAGTTGACAGATCTCTTATTGACCCAACAATATAGGCAGGAACCGCAATTGTTACGAAATAAAAAAAAAAAAAAAAAATTCATTTGCCTAGTGCATTATTTCATCATGACTGGAAAATGAATCTCTTCGCCATTATCTAATTTGTTAGGATTATTTTTAATCACTAATAAGTTTTTTTAAAAATGCGTTTTTTTTAATTTTTGTAAATTGTTCTGTTTTTCATGTTGCCTACATATTTTTCAAAATTCGTCTTTTGGAATGTCAATTTCGTGAAAACATCTTCATGATCTTGTCCATTTTGCTTTGCAAGTATAAAATGAGTTATCAAGTATTTTCTTATGACCATATGTATGCGATACTAATGTAATAAAGAATTCTGCATTTCATAATGATTCTGATATTCGCCCTTTCAAATATTTGTTTTAAACAGGCAAAATTATTTTATGCTTAATATCATGTGTACCGTTTTATGCTTAATTTCTGTTTTTCAAGATATCTAAATTTTTAAAAAATTTAGTCTCAAAGTAAACCCTAAAGTTATGAAATTTGCTATAACTGTTATATGCATGTTCAGCTAATTTAAAATATACGAATAGTAACTCTTGTAAAGAAAAATGTCTTGTGCATGGAGGATAAATCAAAACGTACTGTTAGCATGCATGTTTGTCTTCTTACATTGTTTGAAATTCCCAAAATATTTTCAATGAATATTAATCAATCGTAAGTCGTGTATTTACGCACATGAAAAATTTTGTATTTTGAAGAAATGTTTTATGGTAATATTATGAATTTGATAATACTCGACTTTTAATACTATAAATATTCTAAAATTTTTATAAAATAAACTTTTTTTTCTTTTCATATGTGAATTTCATAATGCATTGCATTAATTGTTTCTGAATCAAAATTTAGGCATAAGGGTTATTTAAATCTGTTACATTTCATATTTATTTTACCGTAGTCTTTGCAAATACATTAAATCTGTTCGTTGCATCCATTTGAAATTATTTTTTAAATTGAATTTTTATTTATGTTAAATTTACTATTACCATTTTATTTTAATTTTTTAAAATTCTAAATATCTGGCTACTTTTAATTTTACGTAAAGTTTACATCCGCGGATAAAGCATATTTTGATTGGCTCGGCCGGCCAGCCATTCAAAACATTCTTTCATTCTCGGAAAGCATTTGATCATCGTGCCTGATCACCACGGTGATCATTATGCTTTTAGAGAAAATACGATGCTATTTAATAATTAGTATAAAATAATATGCATAAAATTCTACTCAAATATGTCCCTTTTGTTGAAGGAAAAAGTGAATGGATGCGATGAATGTTAAATCTATATGTAGGGCGGGTCGCTTTTTCTATTTTTAATAACATGAGAAAGTCTACGATTCTGATCTATCAGCTTTTCAGTAATATATTTGCTAAATTCTTTTTTTAATTTAATAGAATATTAAACCTTCAAATATTCTATGTTACATTAAGCATTGAAATAAAATTTTTATAATGAATTTTCAATTGAAATTCTGCCAAATGCATTAAGTTACATAAATGTTTCTTCCCTAGTTATAACAATTCATGCAGCATAAAATATTCCAACTCAAGTATGTTAATTTAATGTTGAACGAATGCTTTGCTTATTAAACTAAATTCTTTTTAAGCCAATTTAATTTATGTAATCTTTGCTGTTTTGATATATGTACTGGATTCAGCATGCATTTATAATGTACTTTTTTATATTGCAATAATCTTTCTTGTAAATGGCCTGTTCTCGTATCTCAAACATGCAAATAAAATTTTATCTACTTTGAATTCAATTTTGTGTTTAATTTTTGAATATTCTTTACTCCTCTGACAGAAATTATTCGATGGTAGATGTCTCAGGGAAATTATAAATTCACTTTACGAATTTGTTAGTTTAAGACGGTGTTGGGTAAGTCGTTAAAAGAATACTGAATTGATTCAAATGAAAAGTAGAAATGCATAAGATGAATTAAGTTTTTTTTTCATACCCCTTACCTGAAATCTTTATTTCCATAAATAGCAAATATAGCTAATAATAAAGCTAATAAGCTAAATCAGTATTATAGCTATAAAATCGAATTCCCTTTTTCTAATTTTCTTTCTATAAGACTTTGATAAAAATTAATACAAGTTCAAGTGCTTCTAAATTTTTAGTAGATTTTATTTTCTTATGTTCTGTTTGGATAAAGGTGTTTTAGAAATTGTTACTAATGAAAATCAAATATTTATTTTTATAGAAAAATATTAAGTATACATAAACAAATCGTAAAATTCTTAGTATCGGATATCGCTGATCATTTTTCTCTTTAAATATAATCCCCCGTTTGTACACTGTAAAATCTACGCATGCATAAAATGCCTTTACACATGCGCATTTACGCAAAATTACATTTACATCATATAATCACGATTGAAAACCATCTGGATGCTCTTGGCTTTCTTCCTTGTCCTTTTTAATTTACAATATTTTTGAAGCATGTCGGTGTATAAAATAAATTATTGATATTTTACAATATTTGCTGTATAAATCTCCAACACTCAGAAATCTAGACGGCAAGTTTATTTTACGATGACATTTTTGGCTGTTTAAATATGGATATAAACTTGGAGATAGCCTTTCGATTCCTGGTTAGTCATGGTATTTTACTTTAAGAAGACAAATTCCATATATTTTTGAAAGACTTAAATATAAAATATTTTGTTTAAGATTTAAATGCAAAATAAAACTTGGCAACTTAGAGAACATTTAAATACAGTAAAATTTGCCGAATTCGCAGCTCAAAGAAGAGTCAAATTTTTATTGCAGAATTCTAATCGGCTACAATATATAAACCTAAGAAAAATATAAAAGTCAACATATTCAGGTAAAAATACGATTATAAATCAAAAATGGCAATGCATTTGTATATATTTAATAAAAGATTTTAATAAAGTAGTAGTAAAAAAAATGGTAGCTTATTTTTAGAAAAATTATAAAGTGGAAAATGAGGAATAATAGTGCAACGAAATTTCAATATAAACTGTACAATAAACATAGAGCTCATTCAAAAAATGTTATTTTAATAATATATTGTTGAAAGAAATTTCCGACCTTCAGGGGTATATCTTATTCTCTTAACTAAAAATTCCTAAAATTCAATCACTGAAACGGCTGTTTTAAAAAAAGTCGCGATTGTAATTTTTTTCTTAAATACAAGTACTCAGTTAAGGTAATAGTGAACCCATTTTACAGTCTGTCTTTTCTTCGATTTAAAATAATCCTATGAAATGGAAAATAAACCTATAATTTATGCGAGTGCAGAATAATCTTATGGAAGGATCCTTAAACAATCTTTTTTTCAAATTTATTAGGAGTTTCAGTAATAAAATATTATAATTACCTCAGTATATTATTAGTTATCCCAGAAATTATGAGGACTATGAGGTAATTGACAACATTTAATTTGGCTCCTTGCCAAGGTAATGAATTGATTTGAAGAGATTTGATGAGATAAGAAACTACCTTTTGCCTTAAAACGCATTTTATCGCAAGTTCCCAACAACTTCAAATTACCACTTTTTTACTATTCTTTACTGTTTTTTAATAACAATGTGTTCAATAAAATGTATGTCATGGAATTGCGCATGCAATCTATTATATATCAATATTATCAATTTGGAATAATATATTATTTTTATATACTCAAATCTATTGGACAATTACTGAATTTTATTAGATAGAAGGAAATATTTAAATGTAATGTTTAATGTGCATTTAATGGTGGATTGCATTCAATCTCAATTCAATATTTTTATTCTTTGTATATTTTATTTCATCCTATATAATAATTTCAAAAGGGAATTTTGGTGATTCTAAAATTATTCTGGGATCATGATAATATTTACAAAAGAACTCAGACATGAAAGATATCATTTATCTCGTCGAAGACAAATACTCGTACAATTTATAACTGTGGTCATTGTCAAAAAATGTTTATTTCATATTATAATGTATCTCCATGTTTCCCTGGATGCTAAAAATTAGTCTTGGAAGTAACATATATATTTGTTTGTACGTAATAAATCATAAAAGTTATGAATTAAGTAAATTAAATTCATTATTTAATTTTTTTCCCTCCAGAAATCAACAAAATGAAATTTGAAATCCATTATGAAACTGATTGTTTGTCATAACGCCTATTTTTATTTTTCAACTTTAGTAATAGATGACAGCACGAACATTGTAAATTGTGAGATGAGTTCGGTTTCTTTTTCAATTCCTACTATTAGTTCGCATTCTCCCTATATATATTTATATATCTTGTCAAATTTTCTATCGTTAATAAAAAATTTTTATTCATCCACTAAAGTTCAAATACATTTTTTTAAAACTTGTAGTGAATGACACTTGATGTTAGTATAAGTTTTTCAAATATTAATTCCTTAATTATTAAATTTAATTCATTTATAATACTTTAAATAGAGTTTTAGTAGTTTGTAATGAAAATTGAAATCAACAGACAGTAGCTCAATCGGTAAAATGATAGGATTTCAGTATTTTCCAAGGTGAAGAATGCGAGTTCCGTTCTTGCGAATGTAGGAATTGACTTTTCTTTCATATTACTTGTTATTTTATACAATCGCCTCACAATGATATTCAAACGCACATAAATGATATAAAAAATTATAATAAACTTTGTGAAAAGGGAAAAAAATATCAAATCGCTTCAGAATAAGACCGAGAAATTCTTTTTTGTAGTTTTGAATATTGAAAGAATATTTATTTCATTTATTTAGAATGTTTTTTATTATTATAATTTTTTCCCTTGGTTTCAGAAATTTTGTTTGAAATACTTCCTAATATTGTTTGATTTAAACATCGGTGTGTAAATTTTAGCGTCTCAGGAATAGACATTAATTGCTCATATATTTATTACTACATATAATAAATAAAAGCTTTAATTTTTATTACAAAATGGGATTAGAAAAACATTTATTTTTATCAAAACATATCTATTTGACTTTCCGTCGAATATGAATTATATAAAGGAAAAATTATTAGAACATTTATTTCAAGCATATTTATTTATCATCTCATTGAAATATAAGCATCTCCTCAATTTATTTCTGTCGAAAACAGTGTTAATTTAGATAGTCTTGTGTTTATAGAATTTTTATCATCTTGTTATTATTATTTCATTGATAACTTTACTGACATATATATAGCTATTGATACAGCTATTTTTATTTGTTGTTCCTAGAGTAGCTATTAATTAAAAGCTATTTCAGAGTTTGTCTTTTGTACAGTTTTGCAATTTGTGTGAAGTCCTTGGAATCCATAAATTTAATAAATCGAAATTTCTGCAATATTTCTAAAAGAATTTTTTTTTTTTTGAGAATACAGCCATTTGGAAACAAATTACGAGGAATTATGATGTTTACATTTTTTTCCCGCTTTTGAATCTAATGTTTTTACTAATATCTCGAATTCGTTAAGTAACAATGTTTAATTAAAAATATTTTATAATTTAAAATAGACACTTTAAAGGAAGGACGTATATTTTATTCATTTCCTTAGCATGCAGAGTACAGCTTTTAAAAATTGACCCTTATAAATCAAAAATGTGACAACTTTACAATCACCGGGACTCAAACTTCAGTCTCAAAGGTTTAACACTTCGAATAACAAGATTAGGGTAGATAATCACTTTTTCTCTGCCGTCCAAAGAAGAGACACGGAAGCGTCTGAGAATGCTTGATAAAATTATTTTCATTTCCATCATTGCGAATTTCTGACCTGTAAATGAAAGCAGCGTGCAGTCAATAATACGAAGATATTTAATATTTTAACGTCGCAGCAAACCTTCCGTTTGTATAGCTCATGTGGCTTGTATACGGTTTGGTACAGCTGTAAGTGGATTCAATTAAAAAAAAAAAGAAATATTACATTGTACAATGAAACTATGCGATTATGTCTTGAACACAAGAATACTAAATAATTGAACGCGGTAGGGATAGAAAGAGGACTTAATTGAATAAGAAAATTATATTACAGTGACAACACCGATAAGAATGAAATTTCGACAATGTCTTATGTGCAAGAATATTGAATAAACTTAGTAAAAATTAAATAAAATTTTTTTTAACTATATCTTGAGCATAAGAATACTGCTTAAATATACATGGTAAGATAAGGAAGAATGAAAAAAAATATTTCTAATGATATCAAAGCAAATTATTATTTACAAATTTGTTTAATATTTTATAAAAAGGTCGGAGGTAAACAAGAACATCGAAGGAAATGTCGGAGAAGCAAGTAGTATCATTTTTGTTTCTAATTTATCAAGAAATCAACAGAAATAGTGTGAGAAGAGAAATTGTCAGATAAATCATCAGTGCCAGTTTTGTCAGTATTTCCGCAGAATATCAGAGGGAAATACGAACAGAAAAAAGAAATGTTGGGAAGACATTAATAACATCTTTATTAGGCATTTTATTAAAAAGTTGAAAGGATATAGAAACATAACGGAAAGAGCCAGACAAGCGAATAATGACATTTTTGTTTAGTGAAGATCCTCTTGATGTCGAAAGGAAACAGGAACAGATGGAAAAGTCTCGGTTAAGCAAGCCGTAATCAACGCTTTTTTTAGTACTTCTTAAGAAGACCAGAGAGAAATATGAGCAGAAAAAGAATTGTCAGGAAGCTATTAATAACACCTTTGTTTAGGAAATTTATGAAGAGGTTGAAATTATATAGGAGCATAAAGGAATGATCCAGAAAAGCCAACGTTGACATTTTTGCTTTGAGAAGAACCTCAAAATGTCGGAGTGAAGTAAGAACTGAGAGAAAAGTATCGGGTAAGCTGTTAAAGAACTTGTTTATCGTTTTCCCAATGGTCGAAAGGAAATCAGAAAAGAATAGGTACGAAACTTCTATTTCTTATCAGTTTATTTAAAGCAGCTACTTTTTTTTTTAATTCTGAACTACTGTTGAATTTTACGACACAAATCAGAAATATCTCCAGGACAGTAACCAAAATTTCCATAATCCATATTTTTCAAACGTCCTTAAAAATACACTACTGGGCAAAAGTATTGCAAGTTTAAAAAATATCACGTTTTTTGCAAGAATAAGGCCCCAAAAGTAATATTTTTTCATGAAAGATATATTTTCTAGTATAAATGTGGTAGAGAAGTTTCAAACTATTGCGTCATCCATTGTGAAGCAATCTTCTGCAACGATTGTGCAGTCGACTGATTCACACCTCATAAAGAGATTCAAAATCAAATGAACCGTAGATAAAAAGGCTAGAAGTGGTCGTCTAAGATTATCTTCTAAACATGCTGATATTACAAGATTATATGGTAAAAATAGATTTGAAAGCTATGCTAAACTTGCAAGAGAATTGAATGAATCCAAGTCTGTCATTTCGAGTCCCAGAACAGTTCGTATTAGGCTCTGTGAAGCTGGTTACAAGGCACAAGTAAAAAAAAACAACAAAAAAAAACACTACAAACAATGCTGAAAAAATAATTGGGGCGGGCCAAAGTGCACGAAAATTGGAATATTTCGAAATGGAGAAAGGTTATATTCAGCGACGAAAGTCGCTTTTCCTTAATGCCTGACGAGATTGCCCACGTTTGGCATATAGCAAAGGAGAGTATGAGGCCGTAATACCTGGATTGTACATAAAAACACCTTGAGAGATTGATGGTGTGGGGGTGCATGTCATATCAGTCAAATGGAACGATTTTATTTTGTACAGGGAACCATGAATGGTGACAAGTATGTTGGTGTGCTGAAGTTTCAATTGTTTCATAGTGCACGCGAGATGTCTTCTAGGTAAAAAATATTTATTGCAGCAAGATTTAGCACTCTGCCATGCATCGAAAAAGATAAAACAAACTTTACAATTAATTATAAATTTCATCTCAATTTAGTTCTGACCTCTATATCGAAACATTCATTATTTTAATTTAAAGCTACATTT
The DNA here is from genome assembly GCF_947563725.1 of Argiope bruennichi. Taxonomy (NCBI): domain Eukaryota; kingdom Metazoa; phylum Arthropoda; class Arachnida; order Araneae; family Araneidae; genus Argiope; species Argiope bruennichi. The sequence continues at coordinate 64,162,523 of NC_079160.1, forward strand.
GCAAAACATGGTATTAATGTTCTCACATGGCTAGACTACTGGCCAGATTTAAGCCTCTTTGAGAGTTTAAGGAGAATAATGGGAAAAAAATAAGTGAGAATGATTCCAGAGCAAAAGAAGAACTTTTGGAAACAATAATTAAAATTTGGCACAATGAAATATCGAAAGAAGTGTTGGAAAACCTTGTGGATTCCATGCCTAACAGAGTGACTGCTGTGATGGAAGCCAGAGACTGCCCAACCAAATATTAAATGCTTTTTAGTTAACTTGAACTCTTTTATTGTCTTTTCTGATCAAAAGAAATTGAAATATTCTCTTTACTTCATTCTGTTCCGGGAACCAAAATGGATTCCAATGCTAAAAACCAGTACATTTTGGTTGCATTTTGTTCTTTTTGAAATTGAATAAGTTTTTTTGTTCAATAACTTAAATATTTCTTGCCTTGCCTAACTTAACATATTGACATAAAATTATATCACTTTAAATGAAAGAATATTACTTTTTTAGGTGGGGGGGGGAGGCTTTTTCTTAAAAAGTAATATGAAACATTAAATTTTCTTAAAAAATAATATGAAACTAAATATCTCAAACTTGCAATACTTTTGACCAGCAATGTAGCTAAAAGTGCGAAAACCATTTCTGATTTATTTGAATGACCATACGTGATTTGAAAGTTGATAGATAAAATATATGCAATCAATTAAGGACATCGTTATCATTTAAAGGAATATTAAAATTGCATCATCAAATTACAATATCATCCTGGAAAATAGTTTTTATAGTAATTTGTGAAGTCTAAGCTCACTGCAAAAGAAATTGTAAATCTTACCTATACAGTTCCGAGGCCCGGCAGAAAAGGCAACATAGGCATAAGGATGCCTATTTTTACTGTTTTCTGGTAGGAAACGATCTGGATCGAATATTTCTGGATTGGGAAATGACACAGGATCCCGATGTAAAGCGGAAATAAAAATACAGCACGTAGTACCAGTATATACGTTATAACCCACTAAAATTACAAAATATATTAGCACTGTATAGCTGTATAGCATTGTCTATATAGCGTTTTCAAAAATGGAATATCCAATTAAGTGAATATAAAAACATTACTTGATGTTATTAAAATTATTATTTTTATTAAAATAGAGTTTTATATAGCATTTGATAAAGAGAGTTGTTAACTCACACATTGCCAAATAGAATCATTCTCCCCTATCACGAACATACATTGAACCAAGCAAACACACAGAATTCAGCCATCATCCAATATCTCCTTGTTTGCAAAACACGCTTCAACCACAGAAACAAAGAATTTGAAACAAAAAAAATGTGTTAATAAGAAAAATAAATTTACTTACAAACTTTAAAAGATTGTTTGTTTTCCCTTAAGATCACTGGAACGGTTGGATACAGTCGCATTGTTTCCTGTTTAAAATAAAGAGTATTTAATATATTTAATAATACATGCTTCCATGTACATGTTACAATGAAAACCCGAGATCATTTAAAACGCGAATTAACTAGGGAGAACGCGTTCTAACTGACCGCGCTAGGGAATACCCGTTTTCTCTAGTTATTTCAAGTATTGTCCAATTAAAAACATATGAATCATCTAGGTTTCTTGCTTGTGAAATTTCCAAAGCAAGAGCAAGTGTACTAGTTTTACTCGTACTGGAACATATTTGTGCTGCTCATTTATTTACGACGTGTAAAGAAAATTTTAATGCTTTTTGCGCCAAAAATTTTAAAAATAATACTTTTGGATAATTGCAGTTTTTTTTACATAAAAAAAAGCAGAATAACTTTAAAATTATTTCACATAATGAATACAACACTCTCTTATTTGAGGTTAAAGAAGCAAAATTTTCCGTTAGAAAGACTTCAATTCATTTCCACAGAGTAAAAAAGATTGACATTCTTGAAATCAGTGGAGTAAAAAAGTTGGATTTTTTGAAATGAGCTCACAGAATATTATTTGCCAGTTGAAGAAATTTTTGAATCTATTAAATTTTCACATGTGGCCATGGGACATGGGGATAAAGACAGACTTAAAATTGAAAATTCAAGAAAATTTGCTAAATTAATTGACATAAAATTAAATTTGCAAATTTGACACAAAAGATAAAGTTCTGAACTAGCTGAATTCGAAGTAAGAAATTGTATTTAAACTTTATTAACTCAGTATTTATTCAATAAATATATGGTTATTACTTATATAATTTTATAAATATTTATGCAGGAAGACTAAGCAAATCAGGGTACAAGTTTGTCCAAAAATGTAATATATTCACTGATTTTGAGATCGAATTCAATGTATCGCCGTAAATTTACTTGACTCAAGAACGAGAACAGGACATTTAACTGAAAACACCAGCAAGAAAAGGAACTTTAGGAAATAGACAAGGGTTCGCCCACTGTTCTTGCATAAAAGATTGTTCTTCAAAGAGATTCAAGGTTGTTTCTGTATGAAAAAAAAGTCCTCTTTGCAATTCTAAGTGTCAGAGCAGTTTGGCATGTAGAAAAAAGTAATTTGTAATAACGATACGTTATTAAACAATATTCAATTAAAGTAATTTTTTCTTCAATGATAGCTTCTTTCCTTAAACACTACATTAGTAAGTAAAGTTTTATACAATAATTTTGGATTAAATAACATTGTCTAACAAATCAGTCAAAACAGGAATAAAACTGGTTTTCCCTAGTGGTATCAGTTAGAACGCGTTTTCTCAAATTAATTCGGTTCTGTATCTTGCGCTGTCAATTAAAACGGGTTTTCTCTAGTTTATTCGGGTATATATATATATATATATATAATGATATTTTAAACTTTTAATTTCAATTTAATTAATTTCCAAGATTTTATCTTAATTTGGCCCATTGTAACTTCATTCTAAAAATATTATCCTATTTCGTGATCCAATTCCACTTTCTCTACTTAATTAATTCAAGATAAGCTTTATAAAACTGCTCAATCGGCTAAACGCCAATACTTTCACACGCTCGTCGTGAAGGGGTAAAAAATGTCCAGAAAGCACATTCTTTCTTAAAAGATCCCTGTGTTTCCCTTACATGTGATTGACATGCGTCAGAAATCCCTATCAGAATCTTATTAATACATTAGCACTATGAAGAAATATTTTCCCCATCAAACTCCAAGGTTATATAAGGGGAGGGATAATTTATTTCGGCCTTCTTCCCTACTTCCGCTTTGTACTGCGCTGTGGCGGACGCGCAATGCTTGTAAATTGCAATGCAATGCGTCTTTGCTTGTAAATAACTATGCTTTCCTGATGGACATTAAAAAGAATTTAAAAATTTAAAAAGTCTCTTCAATTTCTTCAAATTGTATCCTGCTTCACAACAAATAATGTTATATATATATATACCTCAAGCAAAACAGAAGTTATGCATATGAATTAGAATTCATATACTTTTTTTCTAAGCTAATTACTTTTTTCAAGTTTTAATTTTTATAGTATTAAAAATTGTATTTTATTGTATTTATTGTATCTTGTCTGTGGGAATTCCTCAGCTTTATTTTTAAACCGATTTATTAATTATCATACATAGTTTTCTTTGAAAATCGGCTGCTTGGATCTCTAAACTATTTACGTCTCATTTTTAAGTAATTGGAAATGTTGAAATCTTTTGGAAATGAACTCCTCCAAAAGCAGCCCTACAGCAATAAATTTTATAAAATTATGCAGTGCTGTTACACCTATAACGCAGAACTCTTATAGTTTTTTTTAAACCAGAAAAGGTGCAGTGTTTTTATTCAAAGTTTTCGATAATAACTCAATCAGTAGATAAAATTCTATGACTTTTTATTAAATTATGCTCTTCATTTATGCATCAATTAAACGTATAATAATGTCAATGTTGAAATAGATTACATTAGGTTGAGGTAGATTACATTAGTTTATTAAATAAAGGGGTTACATTTGTTTGAAAATAAAGAATAAAATATTAAAAATTATGAAACAACAGACATTTCGTCTCAGATGTTCATTCTTATCGTGGTCCAATAGCAAATTTCTGAATGCTACAGATAGGTATACATTTTCAAATGCAAAAAATTAAATTTTATGTTAATTGAATCAATCAATATATGGATAAAATAGTTAGGAAATCTGAATTTTTATAATTGTAATCAAGTCCTACTAGTCATATACAGCAGTGTTTGACACACTTACATTAAAAAAATATGACTAAACCTCATTAAATAATAGAGAAATAAATTTCCTTATATTAATAATCCTTCGATTAAGTACCATGCATTAATTAATGAATCTTAATGTCATTGTCATTGAAATAGTCTAAAATCGTCTAAAACAGTAATATTCAAAGTTTTATAATTTAGCCAGTTTTTAACTTCTGCAAACATAAAAAATAATTATTTATGCCATTAAAGCAAGTTTTCTTATTGGAAGTTATAAGCTAATCTCTAAAGATTTAGAAATTAGATACTGGGTGGCAATTATAGAATACATCCTGTATAAAAACGTAAGGTTAAGGGAATGTGAGTTAAGATAATAACAGCCAATTATCTTTAACCAATAATCGAAGCATTTGATAATTCATAGATTAAATTACCTTGATGACGCATTCAAGATATTTCATTCGTGTCAAAGTTTCGCGTGAGATGCTATTGTTCTCTTCCATTTTAAATATCTTATCTATTTCTTCATGAACTTTTTTCTGAATTTCTTGGTAAACTCCTAAACAGTATAAGGTCCAATTTATTGTTACTGCCATAGTGTCATAACCCTGTGAAAAATGTAAAGTTTTAATTCATAAGTATCTTATAACTGTAATAATTAGCAATAAGATAAAAGATAGCTGATTTTTTTTACCGCAAACATGAAAGTATCTACTTCTTCTCTTATATCGTTTTCTGTAAATGTCGGATCTTTCAGATGATATTCCAGAAGTAACTCTAAAAACGGTTTCCTGTTTTGAAAATAGCTTCCTTCCATTTCCTTCTCTGATTTCGAATTCCCATTAACACCTGTTATCATTTCAATTTTCTTGTCTTTTATTACCTGTGGAGCATTGGCAATAATTATAATGTAATGTCATAAAGAGAGAATTAATCTGATACATAATTCTACATTATTTAAGTGCGGATAATATGACAATGGTAACATTGTTCAGTAATTTCTGATACAAGTATTGCGACCCTTTTTTACCAATGCCATAGCGAGTGTAATCGATATCTGGAGTTTATAATTTATATTTCATAAAGTTGCATGAAATATAGTGCTTTAACATCACTTGTCAAAGTAGGTGCTTCTGTAATCCCACCCCTTTTACTTCTTCCAATGCATATATGAAAACTTTTGCCTGGAATGTGGTATAAAAATTGAATTATGCATATTGTTCAATATTGAAAAATATCTTTTCATTTGTGTGATTTGTAATCCTTATGTGGATAATTTAAATTATCTTTCTATTTTTTAGGTTGATATACTAAGAAATTCCATTAAATAATAACTTGCAATTTTAGTTCTTTCTTTGAAGTGGTATTATTAAGAATTGTAAAATTCAATTTGAAAATAGCTTATATTTTGTGTTTTTTTTAGATATATCATGCCGGGATTAGTTCCCATTCCTAACTCCAGATGACTGAGCAGTCTCGTTGTCTTGAAAGTTATGCAGAAAAGATTTCTTGTTTGATTGGCAGTCAAGAAAAGTATACATTCACGTGGAGTGTGAGCGATCAACAGCTCGAGAGGAAAAGCAGAACAAATTTATTTCTACAATCACGCGGAATCTCAGCGAGTTTCTTGCAAAATTAGTGTTCGTACCACCTGCTACTTCCTGTTTTAATGTATGGTGTCGCCACCTATATCCAGTTAAAAATACTTCACTTTACCAGTCTACTCATACAGAGTAGACGCATTTTTACTTTGCTTGTAATTTTTGATAGTTTATTATGAGTGTTAATAGTAATAAATTTATTTTTATAATTAATATGGATTAAGTCCATTAATTTCAAATTGTTCACTATCACCGAATTTATTACTTCCTTTTATACCGCCAGAATGAGGCGTACCACTATAACATAAAATTAGTCCGTCCACGTACCGGAGAGATATCTTTATAAAATGTCGCTCATGGCTTTAAATCGTCAAAGAGGGGCATTTAAAACTAAAATTAATAAGTTTGAAACCTTCACCAAGAAATTTCAGCCTTCCGCTGACTCCAAAAATTATACTATATTGCTTAACACTAAGCTAACATCAGTCAACGATATTCTGCAAGGACTCGATCAAATAAAATGTGAATTATGTGCTCTGCCTGATGATGTGGATATAAAAGATGCTTTAGAGCTTACTATTGAATTGGAAGAAGATGCTCAAGAAATGAAAGTAAGCCTTCTTGTATATCTTTCCAAATATCAAAACGAAACGGAACCTTTTGCACTACTCCGAAAGCCAATATTAAAATACCTGACTTACCTTTGTCTACATTTAGTGGAAAATTTCAAGAATTTGAACTATTCAAATCTCAGTTTATGAATGTTATTGGAAACAATCCATCATTGGATGAGACTCAAAAACTTATATATATCTGAAAAGTTCTTTAAAACGCGAAGCAGCTTTAACTCAAAGTTATCAATATACTTTTGATTCTCTGTTGAATGTCATAGAAAATAGATACCAAAATAAACGAGTGTTAGTTGATATACACATATCCGAAATACTTTCGATTAATAAATTACGTAATGAAAATCCTACTCAAATTAGGTCATCAATTGATGCTGTTAGAAATCATATGCGATCTTTAAAAAATCTAAAATTTGAATCTAATCCTTTATCTGATACTATAATATTGCATGTGTTAAAAATAAATTTGATAAGGAATCTGAAAGAGTTTTTCAATTAAGTCTTACAACGATTGAAGTTCCCAGTTTAGAAAAACTCCTTTCATTTTTGGAATTAAGATGCTTGCAGCTAGAATCTGTTATCAAACCAGATTTCTCGGCAAAAAATAACCCAACAAAATGTAAAATAACTTCCGTTTTCAGTGGGAATAATAATCCGTCTAGAGTTAAATCTCTTTTATCCAAAAACAAACAAAATAAAAAATAAATGCATCATGAATGAATGTAATTTTTATCATCCCTTATATAAATGTGATAAATTTAAAAATCTTTCATTTTCTGAAAGGAAGAAAATTGTCAAATTAAACCATGCATGTGATCGTTGTCTGTCAACAAATCATTCTAATAATTGTCCCAGTTCTTTTTTCTGTATAAACTGCAAAAATAAAAATATTAACGCAATGCATAATATCTTACTATGTGAAGATAAATGTATTACTAATCAAAAAATAAATTCTCCTGCAGCGAGCGAAGCGTCTGAGTCATCTGTTACTTGGCTTCCAAAAGCGATTCTATTAGCAAAGGATTGCTTAATACTGCTATGATTTTTATTCATGGTCCAAAGGGGAAGATGGTATTTTGGTATTTTGGGGATTTTCTGGCGCAAGAGCCAAAATTGGTTAAAATGCGCCAGGCATATGGTTAAAAATTAAAATCAAAGACATCAAATGCCAAAAGATCAACAGTAGTTTCTAAAATGTGCGTTAAAAACATAGCAATATTGACAGAATTGTTTAAAAATTTGCAATGTAAGCAAAGAACAGAATTATCAAATATGCTGAAAAAAACAAATAGTTTTCAAGAAATTAAAAAGATTTGGATGGTGTATTTCATCCATCAAGTCACACAAGGTAACAGAGAGCAATTAAAAAAGTTCTGACGATGTGAATTAAAAGAAGGGCATTCGATCAAAATATGTTTCACAGTAAAATTAGTATGACAAGTGGGACATACGGGTGCGCTATCTCCAAAAATGAGGTGCTTATGAGTGAAACGCGTGTGTTCTATACGAAGGCGAGTCAATTTGAAGTCGATCTCTCGTTTAGGAAGAGCAGACCACAATCTAATGGTAGGTTTGATAGAATACAATTTATTATGAATATGCAGATCTCAGTTCCTCTGCTAAGTAGAAAAAAGATGTCTAAGTAATGTTTTCTTCGCATCACCATATGGTAATTCTTGTGATAAAGGTGAAGAAGCAGTTTCTGCGGCAAAATCAGCCGCTTCATTGCCATATATTCCCACATGACTTGGAACAAAGCTAAAAATTATATTAAATCCCTTACTCTTTAGAAGCTGCAGAGTAGTCAGTATTTCCAAGGCAAATGAATGCAATCGATTGTCATAGTGGCATAGTGCTTCCAAAGCACTCATGCTATCAGTGTATATAATAAAATTGCGTTCATTGGCAGATGAAATCTCCTGAAGCGCACAAAGAATTGCCAACAACTCAGCAGTAAATACAGAACAAAAATTATGTAAACGATAGCTCAGCGCCAAAGGGGAAGATAAAGCTTCGCTGCGTTTTTGATTCGGCTTCAGAAAATAATTATTTAACTGTGAAGGCAGCAGATAAGTTAGGATTAAATAAAATAAAAACCAACTCCACCTTAAGGTCTAAATAATTCTCTTTCAAGAATAAATCGTTTTTCAAAGGCAGCTGTTTCGAACTTTGATGATACATTTCACTTGAATGAATTTGACTTTTCCTCACTCCAGATATAATAAAAATGCATCCTTCAAAAAAGATAAATATTTCGAAACTTACAATTCCTACAAGTTGCATTCTTGCGATAAAATTTTTAACCAACCTTCAGAGATTTCTTGCTTGTTAGCAAATGAACTCTTTTTTGATCTTTTTGTCCAAACCAAATAAAATTGCCTAACTGTAACTTCAGATTAGTATAATCTAAATTTGGATTTATTGTCGCAGGATCATATAATGATGAATCTTGTTATCCAAATCATCGTTTCCTTTCAAAGGGTTTAAGTCACTTAGATGACACCCTACGTTCTTTTTGGGAAACAGAAAATATTTCCGAAGTGCAAACTAAATTTAACGATGAACTTTCATACTGTAGAAATCATTTTGAAAGAAAGCACGTTAAGGAACCTTGTGGTAGATATTCTGTTTCACTACCATTCAAACCAAATATTGAAGAAAATGTAAATTTAGGGGATTCTAGAACCATTGCGTCTAAACGTCTTGATCAACTCTGGAGACGTCTAGATCAACTCTGGAGACGTCTAGATCGTGATAAAAAATTAAAAGTTCTTTACACAGAATTTATTAAAGAATATCTTTCTTTATATCATATGGAAGAAGTGTTGGAATTTGATGAAATAAAATCTGATGATGGATTCTTTCTTCCACTCCACGGTGTACTTATGTCTGACAATCGCGCTTGTCCCTTAAGAATAGTTTTTAATGGCTCACAAAAAAACTACTCTAAATATCTCTCTTAATGATGTTCTGTGTAAAGGAGGTACAATTCCAAAAGACTTATAATGGTAAACGTACTTTTACTTTGCTTGTAATTATTGATAGTTCATTATGAGTGTTAATAGTAATAAATTTATGTTTATAATTAATATGGATTAAGTCCATTAATTTCAAATTGTTCACTATCCACGAATTTATTACTTCCTCTCATACCGCCAGAATTAGGCTTACCGCCATAACAAGTAGTTTATGAAGAAAATAATTTGTATTGTCTTGAAGAAATATTCGAGACAGTGATATGGAATTTCTTATCGGAAATTGTATAAAATTAAGGAGTGCTTCGATGTGAATAAGCGGTTGACTAGTCAAGAAAACTGTTTCCCGATTTTTCGTGGGTAGAAACTTCTATTTTTTTGCAAACAGTAGAACAGGGTATGAGCTCATGAACAGTGCAGGGATACTTGGCTAGGGAAATATCCCTTCTATTCGATATATCACTTCAGCGCGTATTGAATCTTGCATACTTTGAGCGATCCATTTCAATTGACTTGTAGCAAATATCAGAACAAAAGATAAAGAAATCAGATGGCTAGTTACATCCGCATTTTAGACGAAAAATTTAATATTGTAAGCAAACTGGTCAGTTGGTGCTTATATAATAATTTTAAGAAGAAAATTGTAAGTACATTTTATTTTAATTCAAAAATTCAGAGAATAAATTTAAATATTAAAATTCAATAATAAGGGTAGAAATGGTTGGACTACCTGCTTACTTAATCCATGAACAATTTCAATGCTAGTGTTGAACTTTCTCCCGTGTGAAGTGAAGTTGAAGATGATGTCAGGATATAGCCATGGTCGCATCATCCGGTATACGTAACTATCTGTGATTCTAATGAAATAATAATTATATATTTAAGTAATAAAAGAAAGTAAACAACGTTCATAAAAACATGTTCAAATGGATTTTTATGAATTTTGAGAAAAATGTGTCAAAAATATAATTTAGAAGCTGAAAACACAACTGATCATATAACTTCAGCTTTAATATGTATTTTAGTTAAATTAACGTCTCGTTCTAAAGCAACAATAGGGCTATTTTGGGATGTACCACGTCATTTTGAATCGCGGTCAGATGACGAGAGTGACTCCAGAGCTGGCGTCGCCTTCTCCAAGCATCCACAGCACACCAGCTGGAGGAGGTTTGGCACCGATGAATTTAATGTGCATCAGGGCCGCCACAACAGAGAAATGCTATCTAGAAGGCACTGTAATTTGGAAGAAAAAAAAACACCTTTCATTTGCTATAGCTACCCAAAAGATATTTGTTGATCACATTCGACTTACAGTTAGGCAGTATGCTATCAATAGATTTTTTTCGTCTAGTTAGATTTATGATTGCAAATTTATTTCAAAGAGAAAGTATATATTCTTCGATAACATTGCAAGGCCTTTGATGACATGATTGATGCTTGTGTGACGTCTGACATATCACATAACTCTAAGGTTGAGATTTATTTGAAATAATAGATGTTTTTTTCGAAAACGGAGATATGAATTGCAATACAGCTTGTAAGTTAATATACGTTTTGTAACGAAAAAGGGATCAAATAATCGTCAGCAAACAAGCTAGTATTGGGCTGTTGTTACTATAACACTTGCCATAGACAAGCCAGCAATTTAAACTGAGTTTGTGCAGTAGCTTCTGAGAGTAAAAGGCCCCTCAGCATCCGAGGGCAGAATTCGGATTTTTAGTTCAAATGAAGACGACATTCACACATTAGTTTGCACAACCCCTTTTTACAGGCGGGCTCTTTTACACGATTCACAGATAGGACACAGGGTAAAGAACATCGATGCCGAAATCAGGACTCGAACCCGGGAAGCCTAGGTCATGGGAAAAGCGCGCTACGTGTAGGCCAGCACGCCGGCAGCGAGTATTGCAGGAATTCTAATTAAAATGTTTATTGCATTTTTTTTTTCGCCAAGGTTTCTTTTTTTTTTTTCATTTTGAATTCATAATTTTTAATTGAATATTTAATTTCTCTTTCTATAGTTTTCTATTTATGGATTTTAGCTTCTGAATTTATATTATAAAATGATGCAAGATACATCATTGTGAAAATAAAATCCATTTTATAAAACACAGACTCAACATTAAACAGTTAGAGTCAATTCAATTAATCCGTTCTTTGAGTAGAAACATATTTCAGCATTAAATTTGCATCAGGAGCAATTGATGCCATCAAAATTATCAATTGGTTACTGACTTTATTACCATATAAAGCAGATATTATTCGGAAAATGTTGTTCAAGTATTACCTTTAGATATAGAACTACACTGATCCGATCCATCTATGTTTTATTGCTTATTATACAGCAATTAAATTGTTATTATACTCTTAATTCAGCTTTCTGGCAATGTTTAGCATGATAATAGGAAATCTAATTTCTTTTAAATTATCCAAATAGGAAATCGGATTTTAAACCATAATTTCCATGATTTTCGCATTTTCTCTTGAGCGTGAGATGCAATTATTACTTCCCCCCCAAAAAAATCTTTTTTTCTTTATCATAACACAGAAAACTTCCTAATTCAATCTTTATCTCACAAAAATGAAGATGAATGAGTGTTTTAAAACAATGTTATAATCCGTTTCCCTTGAATTCATAATTATTTTCCCCCTTAGAAGCGATGAATTCGATGATCATTGTTTTAGTTTCTACTTTACATTTTATTTTCGCTTTTAAAATTGATTTACCATTTATATTTATATAGATTTACCATTTATATAAACCGGATTGTTTTTACGTATCATATTATCATTAATACAGTGTTTCTTGATGATTAAATAACATTTATGTAATAGAGAGTAGCCTCAAAAAATGTTAGCTAAGAATAATACGATTTCTTTGTGTAAAAAGTATTGGCCAGCTGACCCATCAAAAATATATACTGTGATTAATAATATCATTTTAATTTCATATGCATAACTTGATGCTCATGTTTTTTTCTAACAATTTTTTTTTATCCTATCAAATTGCTAGAAACATTAAAGTCTTGTACGTGTACGTGTGTGTGTGTGTGTCCGAGCGCCTGCTTTTTGTGCATGTAAGACAGCAGGTATTCCTGAGTACATGAGTCAAACGGCATGTATATAAACTCGGAATACACACTTAAAAGTTGTTAAGTAAATTTTAATTAATTTAATTAAAAATTAAACTGATTTTTATCTTTTTCTCAATAATTTCCGAAAACATTATATTGCACAAAAAACTAATTACACGCCATTTCAAAATATATTTTTTTAAAAATTATTAACTTTAAAGCAGAGCAAATGTTTGTCAAAGTTTCTCAGTTTTTTTAAAAATAAGTTTTTGCTTAATTTTTAACAATAAATAAGATTGTTACTCTAAACTATAAACCACTTTCATCATTTTTTAAAATATTTAAACGTGTGATTTCGTGTGAAAGAAAATTTCTATATAATTTCTGTATATTTTTACAAACGAATTGAAAAAGAGAAATTTTAACATCACAAAAAACAGAAGATAAGCAACTGTACATTTACGTTTTTATTAGTGCTATCTTGTCATAAAACTGGTGTCCATTAGAAATGCTCATGTACCGTAAGAGCAGAACATATGTAAGGCAATTTCGATAATATAGCTTTAATTCCTGTCACAAGGCATGAAGGTATGTCTAAATGATTTAAATTTTTTATTTCATAGTTTCAAGAAAATCAACAAAAAGAAGTTTTTTATAAGTATGTAATATATTTTAAAGGAAGATGTATATATAATAAATCAACTGGAGAATATAAAATTTTTCGAAACTTACTCATGAATTGCTTTACAATATTCCAAGTTTTCATCATTTTGAGCATTAATGGAAATTCCCATAGCACTCTCTGAAATAGGTAGTAAACAAAGATACCATTTAATAAATGTAATAAAGACATTTATTTCTAATTTATTATTGCAAATATTATGGCATTATTATAAAGAAAGTCTTTCAGATTAACATATATTTAATGTAATAAAACGGTACTTTAATTTGAAATTAATTCTTAAATAAGGTGATGATGATTTTCTGAAAATATTAAGAATATATATTGCCATTGAAAATACACATTTATAAAATTTTAAAACTCAAGAAGTGTTTAATAACAGCATCAAGGAAAATCGAAACAACATCAAAAATGAGTGTAAGATTGATCCAAAACTCTTAATTTTATATGCATGAAATGAGTAAAGGTAAATAAATGTTAAAAAATTTGAAACAATTGTGAAAAAAAAAAAGAATATTCTTATACCTAATATCCAGTAAAGAATTTTAAAAGGACATTCGTTAAAAAAGGAAGTTAATTGCGTAAAAGAAAAGTTATAAATAAATTTTATAAAAAAATTAAATAATAAAAAATTAAGAAAAATAATTAATTATTTTTTTAAAAAAATAAATAGTTTTTATTTTCTTATTTTTAAAAAAGTGAATAATATACCTAAAGTAAAATTTTCAGAGAAATTAAATGCTTGTCCGAAAAATATATTATTTTTTTTGGTTACTCACGGCATACGGCATCTAATGTACAGGTAGATATAAGTGGCAGAGCATCTATCCATGGTTCCTGAATACGGAGCTGTAATTTTGAAACCAAAATTTCGGACTGCTCTTGGAACACAGGAATGAAATTCTCCAGAATTGAAAAATGGAATGTTGGTGTTAGCAGCTTCCGATGTTTCCGCCATTTTGCGCCTCCACTGGAAAAATTAATTCTAGATTACTTAGCAAATAGGTTTTATTTTTAATATGACTTGACTTGGGAAAAAACGAGACTACTGATATAAAAATTCTGTGTGCGCTTCATATAAATTATATTTGCTATTCATAAATTATATTTAGCGAGCCGTATGAAACTAATCCATATTTTGTTCTAATTGCACTTGAGAAATAATCTAGATATTAACTATTAGTTCACATTAATGGAATTGATAATATAATTCGATTTAACTAGACAAGATCTAAAATAATACATTTTTCTTCTCATCTTAAATAAAACAATATGTTTCTTTGAAAAATTTAGTTTTAAGAATAGATTATTTTGTTTAATTTTCATCCCTTTTCTTCATAAGCCGATAAGAAATATAGTTATCATTTTTTAAAACAAATATTTGATTAATAAACAAAAAAAAATATTTCCATCCCCAAACCTTGTAACGAGTCCAGTACCCAGCCAAGGAACCATAAGCTTATATTCGCTGCTTTTCTCAATAAGATCTTTATCACTTAATAAAACCTGCAATATAAGGTTGATTAGAATAAACGGATGGAATAAAATATGAAGTAAAAAATACTTATAATGTGTATGACATTTTTGTTAGTAATTTATGCTGTTGTTTGAAATATGTCTCCTGTTATATTAAATTATTTGTAAAATTAACCGCATTAAAAAGAATCACAATTTAAAAATTACTTTTGGAAATTGGGCTATTCTCGAAACGGAATATGATTTGTGCATATTAAATCGATTTAGGTTGTGCTGTATCCACAAAAAAATTGCAATTTTTCTTAGAAAACAATATAAATATATTGGTTTCTTAAAGAATTAGTTTTTTAAAAAGTAAATCAGGAATATTCCGTGATTCCGTAATTTTTTAGCTCAAAGTCACAAATCGGTGTACCTCGAAAAAATAATACTGAAAAAGAATATTTGCAAAGTGCTCGAATGTGAGTGTATGTTCCATAATTACATTGAGCTTATTTTCATTTTAATATGCATAAAATGAAAATAATCTAATAATCGCCATAGAACTTAAAAATCAAAAATATGTATATAATATTTATAATTGTAATAATCATATTAAAATGTATAATAGCATAAATAAGTTATAAATAAAAATGAGTTTAATCAATTCATAAAAAAAGATGAAAGAAAAAAAGCATGATTTGATCCTTGATCTTATTGATAATTCGAAACCCTCAATGAATGAAACTTTCCTTCATAAAATTAATTTAAAATAGGATTCCTCGTTCCATAGCGTAAAATATTGAAACAAATTTATAATAATGAAATGCAGCAATTATAATACATCTTTTTTACAAGAAAGTTGTTTTTGCTTACACTTTGGGATTTGATGAAAATCAGACGAAGCTTTAACATAAAATTGTAGCGCTTATAAATGTTCCCTTGTCAGTATAATTCTTTTCAACTTTAATGCAGCAATTTAAACAACTATTAGCATCTCCCTTAATTCATTGGAATTTTATGAAATATTAGCCAGTCTTTACGATTGATGCACAATGCAACTCCTGGCTATCCTTATATTTATGCTGAAATGTTATTACAATATTTTCTTCTCATATCGCAGTATGAGATATTTACCAAAGTTTCCGAGTACTTTTTAGATTTGTTATTTTTACAATTATCGTATCTTTGTTCTGGAATTAGGGTACATCATTTTCATAGATTTTTTATTTTGAGGCAGTAGAAACTGATCAGTTTTGACTAAACATTTAATTACAATGTAAATAATTTTTAAAAAGAAGTATAATTTTTCTTATATTACAGGTTTATATGGTGCTAGGTGTTCAAGTATTTTGGTATTACAGGTAGTACAGATATTGTAGGTGATTGCAGATATTATGGTATTGTATTTGCTGTTGATATAATTTCAAATGCCTTTTAGTAAATTGTATTCGATATATACATATAATTTTGAACAGAGCTATTATTTTATTGATTTTGCTTTCAGTAATAAATTTTATAAATAAGTTAGTAAAATTTGCACTGACATTTTGACCCCATTCTATATTTAGAGAAACACACTAGTTGCAATGTCATAATTAAGTTCCGAAACATCAAGAAATACTTTATTTATTTAGTTCCTTTTTATGAAAATCTCATTTGATACGTATTTCTTCTAAACCTTCAAAAACTGTTAAATATTTCGAATATATTTAACAGAATATTACGATATACGATATTACATTTTCCTACCTGTACAGTTTCCGGTTTGTAGAATACAATTGCTTGTTTAAACAGAAGAGTTCCTCGCATCACACCTTTGGTTCCATATAATAGACAAAGGCCCCACAACCACTGAAATATCACTATAATACGGAAAAACACATAAAATCGGCAAAAATGAAATATTCTTGCTTTACTTCCGAATGACAGGGATGATTTAAAAAGATACACGGCAAATGAGTTCCAGTTTGACCAACTAAAATTACTTTTAGGATAAATCGATCCACATGTGAAAAAGTTGCAGATAATTTTTTTTTTTTAATTTATGTAACTAACTAACCGATTAACATTAAATTTTATTAATGAGTTTAAAACTGTAAAATGAAAAATATGTGCTAAGGTTGAATTGTCAGTATCAAAACTGTTTGAATGAAAATTATGTAACAGAAATTGCCTTCAGAAATTTTTGGAAAGATGGATCGATTAGAATTAAATGACATAATCACGCCACTCAATACTTTGAAATGAAAAGTATTGTAAAATTGAAGTGTATTTAATCAAATTATTTGAAAAGAAATTTTGAATATCTTATTATAACAAGTTATTTATTTTCTCAGAGGTGTACTAAGATGATTGATTTTCTCAATAACGTGCGAAATATTAAAGCAATAAATGAAAAATGGTAACATACGAAATACATTAATAAAGAATTTTTAAAAAAAGTATCATTATGTTGTTGGGTAAGGAATGCGATTGACTAAGGAATATATGAACATATGCTCAAAATGTCTCAAGAAATTTTGATGAAACTTAATATCCATGATTCTCATTGTTCGAAATTGGAAATGAAATATCAAGAATGAAAACAAATCCTAATCAAAATTAAAAACTCATTAAAATAATCGAAATTGATAAATTTGAATAAATTTTATAGACCTGTTCTATCTTTGCCAAAATTAAGATAGAATAAGGTTTGCAAAAATCTTTCAACTACCAGAGAATATTGGTTTGTAAATTATTTTATTAAAATTTGTGAAATATCCTATATATATAAATGCATTAAAGTAAGGCACTGGTATATATATATTGCCTATAATAACTGCAACTTCTTTTTTGAACTGCAGTCACTCTAGGAGTATAATGGTATAATGAAATTTTTATTGTCCATTGTGTATGAGACTTCCTTTGTATTTAAATGATTATTTACGGCAATGTGAAATTAATGATAATATTATTATTTTATAAGCAAAATCTTTATGGCGGAGCCTTCATGATATTTTTCAAGAATAATAGAGTTTTAAACCCTTTAACCGTCGTGCCAATTAGCAATGCTTGCTTTGAACTGCCGCATGTCAATAAAGAAAGGTAATGAAATAATATTTTACGACATTATAAATGTCTTATAATTTCCAAATGAGAAATAGCGTTAAAAGAGAATATTGACCCATAAAGTCAACAGCCATTTCCGTTTGATATGTCGTCAACATCATCAATTTTGATCTTATTCCTAACATCAAAGTTACTTAAAATATTTATCCGATGAGTGTATGGTGAGAGTTTCTGTAGAATAGAAAACGGATAACTATGCTTTATTCATCAATGAGAGAAAAAGCCTATAATAAAGGCAACTAAATATATGTGCAACCAAAATATACATGAGAGCGCACATGCAAAAGTCAACAACATACATAAGTCAAATAAAATGATAGCACAATATAGCTTATATCTTAGTTAGATACCTTGTTTTTCGGTATTTTTTTGCAAGGAGAGAATTCACTCACTGATTGTCTGTGTATGAATTGCAGAATTCAACAACATACATTAGTTGAATCTTCTCAGAAAGCATCCGAAGACAGAATTCACTCATTGACTGCATGTGTGTGAGTTGCTGAATTCAACAACTTGCATTAGTTGAATAAAATGATTCGCAATATCGTTTATACCCTAGTAAGAAACCTTGCATCTCAGTAACCTTCCAAAGAAAGAATTCACTCACTGACTGCCTGTGTGTGGCTTATATGTGCGCCTTCGCTCGTATAGTTTCCTTAAAAGGTTATGGACGTTTCTAAAAGTATCGCACTTTTCGAGTCAGAATAGAGATACTATTAAAATCACTATATTTTCAAAAGCCTTCACATTTATGGCAAAATTAATATTAATACGCCAAATTAATTCCAAGTTTGGCTAAAAGGCGTGAAGATTCTATTGATTCGCAGCATGGATTGCTCTCCAATAAATCAGGAGGAAAGGTGAAAAGTTCGTATTTCTATCTGTCTGATTCTTTAAAACAAATTAAGAATGATTTTCTTAAAACTTTTGATTAAATATCTCACCAGTTCTTCCAATTCCAAATGTATCTCTGTTACTTAAATCTTGAAAATTCCCAAAGGTTCGAAGATCTGAGGAAAGAGTACAGAATTTAAAAGTTGTATTTTGATTCGAATGTAATATCATAGGTACGTTGTAACATGAATTCCGGTTTCTAGTGGGTTCTTCAAATATTGCCGAGAATTATTGAAAGGAAAGAGGAACTGCTCATTACATTTGAAAAAATATACCCCGTGTCTGTTTGTATAGGAAAAATGTATCAGAATATCCAAAATACATAAATACACAATACCAAAATACACAAAAGTTTTTTTAAAAATATTAATCGTTTTAATGCTATACATTTTCAAAAATCCAATTTCAATATACATGAAAATCTTTAATATATTTAGAATACCCTGTATTTTGTAAAATCTCTTTAAGAGGATAGAAATTATGTAATAATTGTTATGTGATTGCGTTTAAAATTATGAGTATTGGTACTTACATGCCAGGGGTGGACAGTTAGGCGTACTTTGCTTGTATGTAGAAATTATTATTGATAAGTAGCGCAATGAATGGATGCCTTTAAGGGCTGGTACTGAAGACGATTGAACCATCAAATATTTCCGCACTCCATCTCTGATGTAATGTAGAATTTTATAAATAATTAGGATTACCAAACAGGAGAGTGCTATTTTTAAAATGAATAACCATTCATTCCACCAGAGAATCATTTCCAACTATGAAAGAATTTTTCATTTCAAATTGAAAGAAATGTAAAATTCAATAATACTTAAAGTAAAAATATTTTAAATACTTGTATCAGTAATTATAGAGCTGTAACTTTCAGAAAAAAACTGCAAATGGTTTGGTGAAGAGTAATAGGGATATGACAATAGGGAAATAAGCCTTATGGTAAGTAAAGAAAGCGCCACTTGCATAAAAACATTTGAGAAAATGTTATGAATTATATTTATATAAATTACTCTGATATCCCTACATTTGGCTATAAGGTCAAAGCAATTTTCAAATAATAATAAATAAAAGCTGAAAGAAATTCAGTATTTGACATCAATTGTGTTTCTTCGAAATTCAAAACAAACTCCTGCAGAAAAGATGGCAAAAGTTGCTGAGGTTCTTAAGTGATATCACTGACTCTCCGAGAAACTCGAAGGCACACGCATGATAAATATTGAAAGACCTGACCGCCACAACAGCAACCCTGGAGGGATTTGTGGTTGAGTCCTAAGTGGATCCTGTGGTTGATCACTGGCCGTGGTACATCCCTTCCCTAAAGAAGTACATCCCATTATTGATGGGAGGAGCCATCAATCCCCCACATACGTCCCCCACATTTTCGTGTATCTCCTGGGTGATGAAATCCAACCACCACCCTGCTGGAAGCATTTCATCCTCATTCCGTGGCGCCCACCCCCGGAGGGTTGCTGGGGTACGATCTTCACGTTCTGTACCTTTTCGCTTGTCATGGTGGCCTGCCATTTAAATGATAAGGGTTAAAACTAAAATGACTTCGACAACTAGTAACAATGACCAGCAGACATTCCATATTTATTATTCTTTTTATTTTGCTATAGAATCTAAATTTTAAAAATTAATTTGCCTAAATATAATTGTTGTTAAATGTGTTGCTTACATTGCTGCTCTTTTACAATCAATCAATCAATAAATAAAATAATAATTCTCAAATAAGCCAGAAATAAGGAAAATGAATCCTATTTAATTATTTTTTTTATATCCCGAGGGTCTTTAATAGTTCTGGCATCTTTTAAAAAAGATAAATTTTTCTGTCGAAAGTTAAAAGAAATGCAAAGTGTAAAGAAATGCAAAGAAATGTAATAACAGCAAGAAGTAGACATCAAATAAAGGTATAAAATAAAAAAGTTTTAATTATCCATTAAAATAATTAACTTATTTTAATTAATTTCATGAGGAGTTTCTCCACTTTCTTCGGGTTTCTGACATCAGACCTTGTCTAATGTTGTAAAAATAAAACTGCAAAAATTAATGGTGAAAAATTCGGTAAATAAGGTTTTAAAATGTTATAGAACTTATAATTCATTATAGAAAATTGTTGAAATAATGAATTCGAACCAAATGATTTCAGAGTTAAAAAGAACTGATGTAAGCTGTATATTATTAAATTAAGAAGCTGAAAATATTTAAAATTCTGAAACTACATATAGAAATTTCTGCTCATGATTCTTCCAAGTAATAGCATTCTGATATGCAAACTGCATCTTAGTTAAACAAAAAAATACATAAACTAACATTACAATTGTCTCTGTTTTTACTGTAGATAATAAACAAGAAAGATAACTTTTCATTAATTATTTTTTCTATGTCGATGCACTTGAGAAGTGTAAAGACAAAAGTCTGATTTAGATGTATATGCCGATTTTTACCAATAATGAATTAACAAACTGGACAAGAAAAAGATCGTTAACTTTCAATTTTTTTATTGCTATACTAAATGCATACTGACTTTTTATTCTAGATATATAAAAATCTTCATTATACAGAAATAAATAATAAAGAATATATTTTTTTCTTCATAAGTGTCTGACTGATATTTCCTTGCACTTTGTAATGTACATCTTTTGCAGAAGAAAACATGATTAACCGCATTTTTAAAATTAAATTTTTAATTTCTTTTGCTTAAACTGCACAAAAACAATTTTAACTTTTATCAAAGACAGCACAAAATACTCTCTAGAAAATGACATATCGCACAAGTAGAAAGGTTAAAGATACTGTACTCTGAAGCAAAAGATTAAAAATATGAATTATTTGCTAGTCTGAATCAGCAGAATGACTGAAAAAGAACAATTTATTTTTCAGTTGAATAGCTTGAGCAAAAATAGCAAAAGGCCCAGTGTCGATTACAAATTGAAATTACAAGCATGAAGCTTTAATATGTCATTGCTAAACTTATCAATAATGAAAGAACTGTGCAAAGCAACTCATTTAATTACAGCCAAATTACATTATGGAGACAAAATATTTTGGTCTTGGAAATGTGATACATTTTATGTCATAAATGTCTCTAATTTCTTTAATACTGTGTTCTGTTTGGAGCTTTCAGTAGCAATAAAAGAACATTTAAACATTCGAGACGAGCTTGCACAAAAGCTGTTAGTTTATACAGTTTTTGATTCTTTTAAATAAAAAAAACCATAAAATTTTACTTACCATTTTCGACTTGAACTAGATAAATTGAATGAATATGTCTAAATCACTACAACGTGAAGAGCTTTTATGCTAAACAAACTATTACTTTTTAAACAGATAAAAGTTCAAGGCTGACTTTTGATTTAAATATGAACAATGAAACAATAGAGATTGGCCTTGATTTCAAAATACTAAAAAATTCTTCCTGTAATGTGTTTTCAATTCGTAAGGTATTGAGACAAAAAAAACATATTTTTGAAATTTTAGAAAATGCTAATTTTTTTACATAATATACATAAGTAAGGATGGCAAACATTAGATGAAACAAATTATTTAAAGATTTTATATTTTGAAATTCATTTGAGATTCTTTGATTATAACTTCTTATTGATAGCTTTTTATATAGTCACTTCGACATGAAGAGTTTTTATACTAAACTAACTATCATTATTTTTTTAATAGATAATAATATTTAAAGGCTGAGAGCTGATTCAAATATGAACAAAGAAACAATAAAAATTATTATTGACCACAAATATATTAGTGAACTCGTCCTGTAAAGTGTTTTCCATTTGAACAATATTGAGCAGCAAGCATGGTATGAAAATTTTTAATGATGCTTATTATTTTTTTATACAAGGTACGCAAGTAAGGTCAAACACTATGTAACAAATTATTTTAAAAGCTTTATACCTTTATGTGCATTTGCGATCCTTTGATTATAAGTACTTTTTTATAACTTTTTGTTTAGTCATAATATTTATCAAAATCATTCAACTATTTTGTTGATTTTAGCAGTTGAAATATTTTATTAACTCTTTGGCTATAAGAATTTGCCTCGCATATAGGACAAGCTGGGACGATAAAGAAAGCGAAATTCGAAGTTATTTTCTGTTCAATTTTCATTTATTAATTAAAGCCCATTCAAATTATTTAATTAATAAATTTTTTTATGTTTAATTTAATTATTTAAGTGAAGAATTTTAAGACATTGTCTATTTATAATAAGTTATATTAAATGTCTTGCGATAAAAGAAAGATACATTATCTAACCAATTAACATAACAATAATTCTACATCAGAAATTCGATAAACGAAACAAATAAAGAGACTCCTTTTATCGCACAGACTTGTGGGACGTGGTGGTCTGATGGTAAAATCTTGGCTTCGCTATGAATGCGCCTGATTCCATAAAAAAACTACTGATTAAGAGAATCTAATTTACGCTAAATCATTCGGTGCCAAATGTCTTACCTATGGGCAGTGCGGAACTGCCCATAGGTAAGACATAGGTGGAGGGGGTGACTGCACAGAGGTTACTTTTGCCATCCGACCCTATTCAAAATGATATAGCCTGTTCCAAAATAAGGCTTACGTACCTAGAAAACAAGATGCTAATGTTAGGTTCTAATATTTAATATATTATCAGAGGGGCTATGTATAGCACCGTGATCTAAGCAAAAATGTTCTGCTTCAAAATCTGTCTGCAAGTTCAAAATTCTGTTCTTCTTCATTTCCCCTTATGTTTTCTGTTTGGTTGTTTTTTCTCTTATATTCCCCTCTTATTCTTTCTTCTCTTTTCTTATTTTATTATTTAATATGTTCGTTACATTTTTTTTCTACTATTTCTTTTAAAGTTTATATGTTAGGTTAGAACATAATTGAAATCGTAGGGAATGATCTATCTTTGAAAGCGCATGTACATAACAAAGAATTAGAATCAAATCAAAATATTATTCCCATTTTATATATATGTTACGGCCAAAGCTCGAAATTGGCTAGTTCGCAAATTGGCCGGCCAATTCGCGAACTGGCCAACGTTACTGCAAACTTATCGGCCAATGTCCGATCTTTCTTTGATTTCGGGCTTTGGCCGGCCAATTCGCGAAGTGGCTTGGACGATCGGCCAAAGAAGGAAGAAAGAATCAAGAGCAGATTGTTTTACACACTGCTAAAAATGAAGTATTTAAAAATGAGTACTTCTGTGTACTGTTTTTTTTTAAGTACAATTGTTTCAGAAACGAGTTCTAATATAAGTGACACCTCTGAGTTAAAAATAAGCTTGTAATATATAAAAATATGATTTCGTGTTATTCTGTTCTCATATTAAAGCCATAATAGAAATTATTCAGTGAACGTATATGTTGTAACAACTTGATAGCCTGAAGATTAGATTTGCGCTCGTCAAAATGAACGAATTATATCTTCAGCAAAAGCGTTGCGTAACGTGTATGAATAAAAAGTCAAATTGAGTACTCAGTTTTCAATTACCTTTAAGGGTGATCCTTAGTCTTTTTCTGCTCCATGGAGCTAATGTTAAAGATCCCTGATCACATTGTCTCCCGAAATATCGCTTCAAAAATATGATTTTTTTTTTGCAAAGTCAAATAGTAAATATAAGGGCTCATTAAAACAAATATGTAGGAAATATAGTTTTGTTATTAATATCATTTAAAGACATTTCTTTGTTGGCGCCATCTGTCGAATTTCACCTACAACATGACCTTATTTATACTTTATACATAAATGTCATTATATTTATTTACCACTAGCCACCATTGGTGACCAGCCGGTTCACCAGTATTAATAATCGCTAAAACTTTCAATTAATGTAACCTGTTCACTTAGTAGCTTTTTCTGAAAAATATTTTTGAGCTTCATATTTTGGTAATTATATGATTTAGTCATACTTTTTTGTAGGCCTTAAACAGTTCTGTTCATTGTACTACTTTCTCTAATGTTCTGTCAGTATCCATAAAATTTCTACTTTAAATTAAAGTGGAAATGTTAAACTGAAATCAATATAAAAGCTTTTTATATTGAAGCTAACCATGTCTTTTTTTAAATATGAAAATTAAAATCAGAGTCGTTTGGCAGTGAAATTATATGTGCACTGCAGAATAATTTATATAATATCTTAAAGAATTATTCAACAAAAATTTCTTTAATTCATCGTAAAATTAATTTTTTACTTTCAAAAGATTTAAATGATGTAAATAAAAATATTTTATTTTATTTCAGTCAATAAATGAACTTATGAAAAAATTACGAATTTTAAATTTTACACGGTGTTTTGGTCCCAAGGAATCATATTCTGCGAAATACTCTTGACACTTCAACTTTTAAATAAATAAATAAACGTCCCAATCTTCTGCGATGAATCTGACCGATTTATGAAGTTTTTATGCATCAATTTTAGAACAATCAACATTTTCATAATCACAGGCCAATCACTGTCGAGAAATCCAGGCAGAAGATAAGCGTATCTTCATTGAGACAATTGGTGAAGTAGTTTAAAATCGCCATTTTTTATAGAAGAGTGATATTGAAATTTTATAAATCAGTCAGTTTTAGTGATTGATTTAGTTAGTCGGAATTCAACAATTTTTATTTAAAATATTGGTGTCTCAAGAATATTTTGTTAAATATGATTCAACGGGCAGAGAACCTATGTAAAAATTTAAAATTCCCGATTCAGTGGAGCATTTATTGACTAAAGTTATACTAAATATAATTATTTAGTTCCTTTAGACCATTTTGTTAGCAAATGTATGCCCCAAATTAGCCGATGGTCGCTGATTAGAATGATTATAAGTAAATTAAACTATGTTTGTCTTAAATTAAATTGTTTTATTAAATTAATAATATAGGTATTGTCAAAGCTCATAGAAAACTTTTCCTTCTTTTACTTTTCAGAAAATATCATATTTCATTTTTTTTTTCATTTTATACAGACACCTGCCGAAAATTACAATTTAATTTATTAAATTTGCAATAATAGTTCATTTATTTTTTAATTTACACACGTTGATAAAAGCGTTTTTTTTTTTTAATTTGACGTGCTCGTTCAGATTAAATTTTATTTTTATTTTGAGCCAAATATATTATTGAAAAATATGATTAAAATATTTCTTTAAAAATTCATTAAAAATCTAAGCATAATTTATAAATTAAAACATTGGTATCATTAAAAAGACAATTTTTTGAGGTTTAATTTTAAGCAGAAGTCGATTTTGTGCTGTATTATTTTCTGGGTATAGCGACAAAACGCCGAAATTACGCTAATTAAAATTGTAATTAAATATTTTTAAAAAATCGCTCCACGGTGCACATTTTCGACCTCCAAGGTATACATATGTCAAATTTGATAAAAGTATATCAAACGGTTTAGACTGTAGACCGCCAACACACGCACACACACACATACACACATTCGCGAAATGGCCAGCCAAAGTAGAAAATACAGTATTAATTGCAAGTATTTCGGACTTTGGCCAAACCTCTTGGCCAGTTCGCGAACTGGCCGTACTTCGAGCTTTGGCCGTAACATATATATATATATATATATATATATATATATATATATATATATATATATATATATATATATATATATATATATATATATATATATATATATATATATATATATTAGACAGAATTCTTACAAAAGTTTCAATAAGTTCAAAAACTTAGTGGAACTTTTATAAAAAATCTTTTTTAGCATACTTTTGAATTGAGGAGGTAAATGGGATATTAAAGCCTGGTGAAGAGGTCATAAAAATGTAGGCATTGCAGTAAATATTTGTTATTTGTTAGGGCATCTTCAAATCTTAATCCAAAAATCATTAGTACACATATGAAGGACTAAATAGATTTCTTATGACTTCAATAACTATTAAACAAGAATAACTAAAACACAATAAAAGTAGTGTTGACATATCAAAAAAAATAATTTACACAAAACTACAAAACGAATTTTACAGCAACGAAACAACACAAACGAATTTTATTGTGTTGTATTTAAATTACAACACAAAACCAATTTTACAACAACAAAAGCAAGGTCAAGATGAGCACTTCTACTTGACTAATGGGGTGTGATTTAAAATCTTTCTGCTAGAGAATAGATTTATTCCTGCAAGATAAAAAATTTCCCGGTACTACCGTACTTCTCTTATTATGCATGCACTCCACACTTATGTCTGCTGGTAAGTCGATTAGTGAGTTATTACCAGCTGGTCCCGTACATTTCTCAAACATTTGGTCATTGCTATGGTAAAACCTTCATATAGATAGTTCATCAGTAATTATCTGAACGTCGTATAGTTTATTATACATTTATTAATTTTGTTTTGCTAATTTGATTACTTAAATTAATATTAATTAATTTCATTGTTATAAGTCTTTAAGTACTAAGGTCTGTAACAATGGCTTTATATCGATATTATATTCAACCTGGGATCAAAAGATTTTCAAAACAAATATGCAGAAACAAACATGCATATATGAAGATATTCCAAATCTACTTACTAAAAGTGAGCCATGGCTGTTGGCTGTGAATTTACAACATCGATAACTGTTAACTCTTCTCAACTTTCTTTATGTACAGATAACATATAGCTATAAAGATGTGTAAGTCGTTCAGCTAAAGAGACTGTGATCTATTCCTCGGTCATCATGAGTGAAAATGCTCTGAGATATTTTTTGTGGAATTTCTAAAAAAAACAAAAACAATATGAATATGCGTCATCACATTCAATGGCGATCACAAATTCATTCATTAATTTCATTCACCATAAATAAAAAAGATCTGTGATATTTTTTTATGGAATTTCTTTTAAAAAATGTGCATATGCGTCATCACATCCAACGGCCATAGGAGATTTCAATGCCTGTAGCTCATATGCTTTTGAGATTTTTGACATAGATATTATGCAGATTGTTTCGTAGAAACTGCTTTATTATTTCAATATAATTTGACTAAGCAAAAAAAAAAGCCAAGACAGTTGAGTATTAATAATGCAACATTGAAAATCTGAATGCATAATTTCTAGAATGATATAAATATTATTCGAATAAATACAGCATCTTCTGTCTGCGATTGAAAATTACGAGGTCCATCCCAAACGAGCCCTTGTGTTGCATGAAAACGGAACGTTAATATAACTAAACTAAACTAAACCTGAATAAATACAGCTTTTACTTGTTGCTCAATAAAGGTAAGTAATTGACGCATTCATTTGATCCTGCATATAGTCATCATATATCAATGACGTTTGTTGAATGGATAATGAATAATATTATCTGTCTGATTTCTGATGGCGAGAGTATATGCTCTGAAATAAATTTAATCACCTCTGAATTTCAAATCTATTGATATTGGGAATTTTTTAAACAATTAATACTTTTGGGTTTTAATATTCATTAAGATTTAATTTTATATAACTGATTACATTATTCACTTTTTCTTCAAGATGAATAAGATACACTTAATAATTTAAAGTGCAAATTATTCACAAATTTTCTTTCTTTAACATAAACATAGCTCTTATAATTAACAATGAACATTTAAAAGGATTGTCCATTATTTCCATTTTTCGATAATAGAAAGAAATCGTTATTATAAACGCATGCATTATCAAACACCGCAAAATAATGCAGCACACGGTAAATAATATTTTATAGAAAAAACGTCAATAAAAAAAGGAAAGAATGATCAAAGTATGGTTTTGAAACAAAGTAACAATTTATTGAGGAAATTTAAAATGTAAATCCTTTTAAATATTTATAAATGTAAAGAGTAAATATTTTTTTATGCAGGATATAAGACTTGAGTTATGATTGATTGATTGATTTGAACAGCATCTGAATTGTGAATTTAAACTAACCTCATCATTATCAATCAATAAAGAAAAATTAATATATATTTACCTATATATTTTCCTCGATAGACATCGCAGTCATTTTAATTATCTATTGAAAAAATCTGTTGTCTACAGGGAAGTAGTTAAAAGCAAACTTACTAAAATGGATTAAAAACGCACTAGTATACCTTTATGCAGGAAAAGATAAAAAATGAAAAATGTTACATTAATGTAGCTATTGAGGAAACGCTTATGACAATTTTGACTTTAATAATTGGTTGACTTTACATAATTTTTATAAATAACTTTAATAATTGCAATGGTTTAAAATATTCTAAACTAAATATGAAAAGGAAATTGAAACTGTAACAACCGAAAATCGAAATGAGAAACC
The DNA here is from genome assembly GCF_947563725.1 of Argiope bruennichi. Taxonomy (NCBI): domain Eukaryota; kingdom Metazoa; phylum Arthropoda; class Arachnida; order Araneae; family Araneidae; genus Argiope; species Argiope bruennichi. The sequence continues at coordinate 64,191,360 of NC_079160.1, forward strand.
AGGCTGAAAGGAAACTCTATTCAAAATGGAGCGTAAAATAAAGGTTTGAAATGCTATTGAACTTAAATTCATTACATAAAATTATTACAATCATGAATTAGAAGTAAATGTTTGCATAGTTAAAATGAACTGATGTAAGCTATAAATTTTTAAATAAAGAAACTGAAAATATTAGAAAATCTGGAACTACATACTGAAATTCTATCTCTTGATTCTTCCAAGTAACAACATTCTGACATGCAAATTGCATCTTGTTTCAATTTTTTTTTTATGTAAACTAGTATTAATGATCTCTCTTTCTTCTTTTCCTGTAGATATTACAAGAAGAACAGATATTTCATTAGATTAGAAAGAGGTAACAAGGAAGATTTTTTCAATCTCTATGCATTTGAAACTGGCGACGAATTGAAACAAAATTTCCCTTATACATTTAACCAATTTAAAAAGTAAAGTAAATTTCTTCATATTTTTCCGCGTATTAGGTAAGGAACACATACTGGACGCAAATGTACTGCTAATCATTTAGGAAGGCAAATGAAAAATCTAAATATTATTGATGTTCGCTTAAATATGAGTTGAAAATATTTTCAATGTGTTATGTTTCGTAAAATAAAAGAAACAAATTATAAAGACAAACATTAGATTTATTTGAAAAATATACCACATTTTATTAGATCGTATTATAATATCCATCAGTGTTACATACCGTTAAAAGTTTTTAACTCTTGCAAACATATTCAATCCAATAGAGTTATAGAAAGAGTTCCTTCTAATTAATTTTTTTAGTTAATTAATTTTTAGAGGCTAAATTCTTTAAATTAGTTTATTATTTTCTACAATCTTCTAAAACGCAGTATTAGTCGTTCGTTTCAAACGAACAACAATTAGGTGCACCGGCATTTTTTCATTGAAACTTCTTCCTTATTAGAATTATAATTCTAAAATATAATTCTCAATGACAATTAATGATTTTTAAATGTGATCAGGTGTGAATTTGCAAAATCTTAATAAAAATTTTAACTGATATAGCATTTGTTATTGGGTTAGCGCGCATGCGACTGATCGTATCTGTTAAAACATTGTTAACTGTTGTTGGCCCTTTAAAAAATTGTTAACTTTGGCCTGAAGCCATATAAGCTGATTCTATTAAAAACTATTGTCAATTTTCTAATACACTTATAAAAAACAGATTTAATTCGTAAAAAATGATATCGATCATAATTCCCCACTATATATATATATATATATATATATTCTAATTGCTTTGTTATTATATCGATCATGATTTCTTCCCTTTTCTCCTATTCAGTTTCAGTCTCTTTCTGATGATTTTTCAACAAAGTCCTGAATCTTTTTTTCAAATTCAGAAACGATCATATTTGTTTAATTTATGCTGATGTTAAAGCGTTGTTCAATTTGCGTCCATCTTTGTTTGAGTAAGCCCAAATAACTTTCCTTGAAATAAAATTACTTAACCTCTAAAGTTGCATTTTTTCAATACTTATTGAATATTTGAAGATTTGTGGTTTTCAAATTTTGAATTTTGTACTCGGATTTAAATCAAATATACATTCTAGCTTGTAGGAAAATCTTTTTTACCACCGATTCTACCATAATAGAAGATTAAAAAGCAAAAGTATCTATAATTTGTTGTAGTTGCTCAGAAAAACTTTTTAAATAAAATTACAGAAAAATCAACTTACCAGTTTTCGACTCTCTAAACGAATTTAACGAATTTGTTGTAATCATTACAGCATGAAGAGCTTTTATACTAAACTAACTTTTATTATTTTTTAAAGAGTTAATAATTCAAGGCTGAAATTTGATTTAAATATGAACAATGAAGCAATAAAGATTAGTATTCGATACTCAAATATGTTTTAAACACTTCCTGCAATGTGCCTTCAATTCGAAAGAAAATGAGTCAAGAAAAACATGGTATTAAATTCTCAATAATAGTTATCTTTTTATTTAAAGTACACAAGCATTGGAGTCCAAGACCAGATAAGTCTAATAAGAAATTATTTGAACGATTTTTTTTAAATATTTTTAAATGTTATGTGTGATTTTTTGATTATAGCTGCTCTTTTATATCTTCTTATATAATCATAAGAATAATCAAAACGTATTCAACTATTTTGTTGATTTTAGCAGGACATATATTTTTCCAATACTTATTGGCTATTACAATTTTCTTCTTGCATGGGACAAGTTGTTACAATAAAGAAAATGATATACAAAATTATTTTCTCGCCACCTTTCTTTTACTAATTAAAGTATATTCAAATTGTTTTATTAATTAAATTTCTTAAGTATAGTTTAGTTAATCAAGTAAAGATTTGTATAAGTTTGCATATTGTTAATAATTTACACCAAATGATTTGTGGTAAAATAAAGATATATTTTATTTAACCAATGAACATAATAGTTATTCTACATGAGAGTTCAGTTAAAGAAACAAATGAGAGACTGTTTTTATTGCATTCGTTTATTCTCCTTATTTAGCAAAAAAGTTTGGAACCCATTTCAGTTAACCAGACTTGCGGGACGTGATGGTCTGATAATGATGTTTTATCTTCACGGTGAAGAAAAATTTGATTTTATCGAGAAGACTACTATATAAGAAGATCCGGTATACATTAAATCAGTCGAATATAAACTCCCTCCCACTGATATTACCGAGAAAACTACTTTATAAGAAGGTCCTGTATTCATTAAATCAGTCGGATCTAAACATCTTCCCGCTGATTCTACCGAGAGAACTACTGCATAAGAAGGTCAAGTATTTATTAATCAGTAGGATTCAAACGTCCTCCAGCTGGATGGCAGAAAAGCTTGTAGTGATATGAGTACAGGGCATATTCATGCCATCTTACCTTATTCAAAATTATATGACCTGTCCCAAAATAATTCTACTCTAGTGTGGTGGATTTATTTGTCTTAAATTCTCCCCATATCCTTTCTTCTAGCTTTTTATTTTCATATTTATTATGCGTCACATTTCTTTACGGTTCTTTTAAAGTGAATACTCTAAGATGGAAAATTTTTGAATTCTTAGGGAATGATCTTAACTTTGAGGGCACTTCTTAATACTCGAAGTTGAAGAATTAAAATCAAATCAAAATAAATTTCTACATAAAGTTAACATAAATCAAGAATAAATTTCGCGAGTTGTAGTTTGTTAGATGTAGCTCCTGAATATTATATAATCTGACCCATCTTGTAGTTTGAACATTCGTGTTCATATCTAAAATTATTGTCATTAATGAAAAAAAAATAAGCAGTTTTTTTTTCTATGTTCGATCCAGGCACATTTAAGAACTTAGCAAAATGAGAAGTCCTTCATATTAGCCAAATTTCTTATTATCGAGGATAATATTTCCAGATTAGAAGAAATATATATCTGATATTTCCCATACCCGGGAGTTATCTGATTAACGCACCCAAAATCCATATAAGCTCCATATAATGTGGCTTAAATATATTTCTTGTCCATATTACTTTCTTTTTATTAGTAATAAGTCAATCCTTGTACACCACAAAGTACAGCATAAGGCTTACAGAAGTAAGTAGAAACAACTTCATACATAGATATAAATATGTACATATAAAAATAAGGATAAAGACAGCAGGAAAAAATAAACAATAAAAAAATTTAACTATTTCAACAGGAGAAGGAGTAATTATACTTCATACATGTACCAGCATTTGTTGCTATGGGAATCTAGACCTTTCTGTTAAATTTGCTATTATTCTATGTCTGAATTAGTCTGTCTGGCACTGGATAAGTCCCATTAATTTTCTGGCATCTACATGTAAGAGAATCTGAACCTTTCTGCTGAATTTGCAATTTCCTACGTCTGAATTAGTCTGTTCTAGAATTTCTTTCTTTTTGCAGAATTTTTAATTAATTATTCTAGGTCTGAATTAGACTGTTTTAAAACTAGCCAATTTTCAATTATCTACCATCATTTGTTGCTAAGAGAAACTGTACCTTTCTGATAAATGTGCACTTATTTAATCTCTGTTTCCCAGATTTTATTCCTGCAAGAAAATCGTTTTTGTAAGAATGAGATACTCCACTGATAGCTTTTTGTAATTACTATATATTTTAAAATCTGTTTGTTGAAAATAGGTGAAATTTGGAACAAGGATTGACTGGATCTTGCTTCTTCGATTGCTTTTAAAATTTTTGTGAGATTCTGTTCCAAAAATTTTAACTGAAAAATTTAATAATAAATAAATGCAGAAAATATACTATTATGATTTTAAAAATGCACAATTTTTTGTTTCGTTTTGTATTAAATGTCTTAAGTAAAATGCGAATATTACTGCTTAGAATTTTTATTTTGTAAGAACGATAATTCTCATTTAAAATTATGAAATTAACTTTTCAGCTATTTATAACTTATTGACATTTGCTGAAGATTACAAAATATTATATGTATTTTAATTTTCATTTTTTGTCATATATTAGAATTTGTCCATTGGAAAATTTGATTTTCTGTAAATCTAAATATGGAGACGATTTTCTTGTTTGAAAAATATTACATATATGTATAGCGAAAAATTTCTATTACTACAAAAATGTACAGCTTTCTTACATAAGAATTAGAACAAGAACCATCAGTATGCCCTTTTTGACATATTACATCAATAAATTAAAAAGAAAAAAGTTCGTGAAGAATTGGAATAGGTAGTTGAGTAGGAAAACAGCGATGAAGTTTTACTGTACATTGAGAGTGATAAAATATCCTGATTGTGTCTTCAAGGAAATTTAATAATTGAATCGCTTAACATTTAACTCCTTTTTTAACGATATTATTAACGATTACTATTTAGTATTGGTTTCAGGAATTAATTTGGTTCGAAACACTTCGGGATATTGTTTTATTTCAACATCGCTGTGTAAATGTAATTGCTTCAGGAATAGACATTAAATATTCATCTATAAATTAATAAATATAATACGCAAAAGCTTTAATTTTTATTACATAATGGGATTAGAAAAATATTTATTTTTGTCGAAAGATGTCTATTTAACTTGCCGCCTATCGAAAGATGTCTTTTTAACTTGCCGCCTAATAAGAATTATATAGCATAAAAATTATTAGAACACTTATTTGAAGCATATTTATTTATTATCTCATTTAAATATAAGAATCTCCTCGCTTTATTTCTGTACAATTTATCTATGCCTATCGTGTGTCTCAGGATTAGGCATTAATTGATCATCTATTTATTAATAGATAATAATAAATAAAAGCTTTAATTCTTATTATAAAATGGGATTAGAAAAATATTTATTTTTATAAAAATATGTATATTTAACTTACCGCCTAATATGAATTATATAACATAAAAATTATTAGAACATTTATTTGAAGTATATTCATTTATTATCCCATTGAAATATAAACATCTCCTATATATTTCTGTTCAATTTATTTTTGCCTATTTTTATTTTTATATTTCAGCAATAGATGGCAGCACGAACATTTTAAATTGTGAGATGAGTTCGGTTTCTTTTTCAATTCCTAATATTAGTTCACACTCTCCCTATATATATTTATATAACTTGTTCAAATTTTCAATCGTTAATAAAATATTTCTTATTCATCCATTCAAGTTGAAATACATTTTTTTTTAAACTTGTAGTGGATGACACTTGATGTTTACCCCTTCTAGGGCTGTGGAAGGTATTCTTCCCACCAAATTTATCAATCTTTGTATGAAATTATGTAGGTTGACATAAGTTCTGACAAACTTTTTTGTTAGTCAGAAACTTAGATGCTTCATTTCTTTATCTCAGACAAAATGATGTGTCTTGATTTGTTACTTAATTATAAATTAACCAAATTAACTAATTAATCAAATTAAATTTATCTAATAAGATAAATGAATCCCTTTTTTTATTCTAATTTCAAGCCTAAAAATATTTTAACATAATATGACTAGAAAAAAAAATGGCCCTTTAAGGGGGTAATATATTTTTTCAAATATTAATTCCTTAATTATTAAATTTAATTAATTTTTAATACTTTAAATAGAGTTTTAGCAGTTTGTAATGAAACTTGAAATCAACAACTAGGAGCTCAATCGGTAAAATGATAGGATTACAGCGTTTTTCAAGGTGAAGAATGCGGGTTCAATTCTTGCTAATGTAGGAATTGACTTTTTTTTTTTTATTTTACTTGTTATTTTATTCAATCGTCACACAATGATATTCAAACGCATATAAAATAAAACAAAAAGTTATTCTAAATTTTGTGAAAAGGGGGAAAAAAATATCAAACTGCTTCAGAATAAGACCAAGAAATGCTCTTTTTGTAGTTTTGAATATTGAAAGAATATTTACTTCATTTATTTAGAATGTTTATTATTATTATAATTATTTTTTTGTCTTGATTTCAGGAATTAATATTGTTTGAAATATTAATAAATATAATAAATAAAAGCTTTAATTCTTATTACAAAATGGGATTAGAAAAATATTTATTTTTATAGAAACATGTCTATTTAACCTTCAATCTAATATGAATTATATAAAAGAAAAATTATTAGAACATTTATTTCAAGTATATTTATTTATCATCTCATTGAAATATAAGAATCTCCTCAATTTATTTTTGTCCAAAACAGTGTTACTTTAGATAATCTTGTTTTTATAGAAATTTTATTATCTTTTTATTATTATTTTATAGATAACTATATTGACAGCTATATAGCGAAGCTATTGATAAAAATAATGTTTTTTTTTTTTCCTAGAGTAGCTATATTTCAGTCTTTGTCTTTTGAACAGTATTGTCATTTGTGTGAAGTTCTTGGAACAAATATATTTAATAAATCGAAATTTGTGCATTATTTTTTAAAAGACAATTATTTTTGAGAATCCAGCCATTTGTAAAGAAATTACGAGGAACAATGATGCTTACATTTTTCCTGCTTTTGAATCTTATGATTTTACTAATAAGTCGAATTCATTAACTAACAATGTTTAATTAATAATATTTTTATAATTTAAAACAGGACACTTTAAATCAAGAAAGTATTTTTTATTTCTTTTCCTTGCCATCCAGATGTAGAATTCAGAGTACAGCTTTTAAAAATTCAGCCTCATAAATCAAAAATGTGACAACTTCACAATCACCTGGACTCAAACTTCAGTCTCAAAGGTTTAACACTTCGAGTAACAAGACTAGGGTAGATAATCACTTTTTCTCTGCCGTCCAAAGAAGAGACACGGAAGCGTCTGAGAATGCTTGATAAAATTATTTTCATTTCCATCATTGCGAATTTCTGACCTGTAAATGAAAGCAGCGTGCAGTCAGTAATACGAAGATATTTAATATTTTAACGTAGCAGCAAACCTTCCGTTTGTATAGCTCATGTGGCTTGTATACGGTTTGGTACAGCTGTAAGAGGATTCAATTTAAAAAAAAAAAGAAATATTACATTGTAAACAATGAAACTATGTGATTATGTCTTGAACTGAATACTGAATAATTCAACACGGTAAGGATAAAAAGTGGACTTCATTAAATAACAAGAGGATATCACAGTGACAACAATAAGAAGAATGAAATTTCGACAATGTCTTAAGTACAAGAATATTGAATAAACTTAGTAAAAATGAATAAAAAAGTATAAAAATGTTTAACTATGTCTTGAGCACAAGAATACTGCTTAAATATATATGGTAAGATAAGGAAGAATGAAAAAAAATGTTGTATTTTTAATGATAACAAAGCAAATTATTATTTACAATTTTGATTAATATTTTATCAAGAAGTCAGAGGAAACTAAGAACATAGAAGGAAATGTCAGATAACCAACTAATAACATTTTTGTTTCTAATTTATCAAGAAATCACAGAAATAGTGTGAGAAGAGCAATTGTCAGATAAATCATCCGTGCCACCTTTTTCAGTATTTCGTCAGAAGGTTAGAGGAAAAAATGAACAGAAAAAAGAAATGTCGAGAAGACATTAATAACATCTTTGTTGAGGCATTTGAATAAAACATTGAAAAGATATAGGAGCATAAGAGAAAGTGCCAGACAAGTTAATAATGACATTTTTGTTTAATGAAGATTCTCTAGATATCGAATTGAAATAGAAACAGAGAGAAAAGTGTCGGATAAGCAAGCCATAAGCAGCACTTTTGTTAGTACTTCTTAAGATGGCCACAGAGAAATATGAGCAGAAAAAGAATTGTCAGGGAGCTATTAATAACACCTTTGTTTAGGTAATTTATCAAGAGGATGAAAAGATATAGGAGCATAACGGAAAGAACAAGACAAGCCAACAGTGACAGTTTTGTTTCGTGAAAATCCTCAAAACGTCGGAGTGAAGTAAGAACTAATAGAAAAGTATCGGGTAAGCCATTAGTGAACTTGTTTATCATTTTCCCAATGGTCGAAGGGATATCAGAAGAGAATATGTATGAAACTTCTATCTCTTATCAGCTTATTTAAAGCAGCTAATATTTTTTTGAAAAATTCTGAACTACTGATGAATTGTACGACACAAATCGGAAATATCTCCAGGACAACAACCAGAAATTCCATAATCCATATTTTTCAAAGGTCCTTAAAAATACACTATTATCCAAAAGTTTTGCAAGTTTGAAAAATTTCCTGTTTTTTCAAGAATAAGCCCCAAAAAGTATTTTTTTCTTCATTTAAAGTAGCATTTTCTAGTATAAATGTGGTGGAAAAGTTTCAAGCTATTGCGTCATCCATTGTGAAGCAATCTTTCTGCAACGATTGTGCCATCCCGGCAATTTATTATAAAATCGCTAAGAGTGCGAAGGATTTCATTCCGTTTGTTGCGCTGTCGAACTGCGTTCGACAGCTCAGCTTTGCATTGCTTTTCAATTTAAACTGTTCATTCCTTTTTAAAATGTGTGACTCAACTCTTTAGAAGTGTCAGGCTGTTATTTTAATACACTAAGAAAACAATTCAAATGTTAGGATTGCTCATCGGTACGTCTGCATTGAGTCGACTGTTTCACGCCTCATAAAGAGATTCAAAATCAAAGGAACCGTAGATAAAAGGCCTAGAAGTGGTCGTCTGAGGTTATCCTTTAAACGTGCTGATACTACATTTACACGATTATACCGTAAAAATATATTTGCGAGCTCTACTACACTGCAAGAGAATGGAATGAATCCACGTCTGTCATTTCGAGTCAAAGAACAGTTCGAATCAGGTTCTGTGAAGCTGGTTACAAGGCACAAGTATTTAGAAAAAAACCAGCACCGACGAAAGCAATGATGAAAAAGTTATTGGGGTGGGCCAAGGTGCACAAAAATTGGCGTTTTTCGAAATGGAGACAAGTTATATTTAGCGACGATAGTCGCTTTTCTTTAATATCTGACGATCCTGCCCACGTTTGGCGTATAGCAAAGGAGAGCATGCAGCCGGAATATCTGGATTGTACATAAAAACACCTTGAGAGATTGATGGTGTGGGGGTGCATGTCATATCAGTCAAATGGAACGATTTTATTTTGTACAGGGAACCATGAATGGTGACAAGTATGTTGGTGTGCTGAAGTTTCAATTGCTTCATAGTGCACGCGAGATGTTCTCTAGGTAAAAAATATTTATCGCAGCAAGAGTTAGCACTCTGCCATACATCGAAAAAGATAAAACAAACTTTACAATTAATTTTAAATTTCATCTCAGTTTATATCAAAACATTCATTATTTTAGGTTGAGGCTGCATTTGCAAAACATGGTATTAATGTTCTCACATGACCAGAATAAAGGCCAGGTTTAAGCCTCTTTGAGAATTTATGGAGTATAATGGGAACGAAATAACTGAGAATCATTCCAGAGCAAAAGAAGAACTTTTGGAAACAATAATTAAAGTTTGGCACTCAGAAATATCGAAAGAAGTGTTGCAAAACCTTGCGGATTCCTTGCCTAACAGAGTGACTGCTGTGATGGATGCCAGAGACGGCCCAACCAAATATTAAAGGCTTTTCAGTTAACTTTTATTATCTTTTTTGATCAAAAGAATTTGACATTCTTTCTTTACTTCAATTTATTTCGGGAACCAAAATGGATTCCAATGCTAATAACCTGTACATTTTGTTTGGATTTTATTCTTTTTGAAATTAAATAACTTTTTTTGTTCAATATCTTTAATATTTCTTGCCTTTCCTTGCCTAACTTATTATATTGGCATAAAAATATATCACTTTAAATGAAAAAATATTACTTTTGGGGGGCTTTTCCTTTAAAAAAAACACGAAATTTTTCCATCATGCAATATTTTTGACCAGTAATGTAGCTTAAAGTGCGAAAACCATTTCTGATTTATTTGAATGACATACGTGATTTGAAAGTGGATAGAAAAATATATGCGATAAAAAAAGGACATTGTTATCATTTAAAGGAATATTAAAATTGCATCATCAAATTGCAATAGCATCCTGGAAAATAGTTTTTATAGTAATTAGTAAAGTCTAAGCTCACTGCAAAATAAATTGTAAATCTTACCTATACAGTTCCGAGGTCCAGCAGAAAAGGCAACAAAAGCATAAGGATGCCTATTTCTACTGTTTTCTGGTAGGAAACGATCTGGATCGAATATTTCTGGATTGGGAAATGACACAGGATCCCGATGCAATCCAAAAATAAAAATACCGCACATTGTACCAGTATATATGTTATGACCCACTAAAATTATAAAATATATTAGCACTGTAAACTCTATAAAGCGTTTTCAAAAATGGAATATCCAATTAAGTGAATATAAAAATATTACTTGATGTTATTAAAATTATTATTTTTCTTAAAATAGAGTTTTATATAGCATTTCATAAAGAGAATTGTTAACTCACACATTGCCAAATAGAATCATTCTCCCCTATCACGCACATACATTTCACCACGCAAACACACAGAATATAATCGTCATAGAATATCTCCTTGTTTGCAAAACACGCTTCAAACAAAGAAGCAAAGAATTTGAAACAAACAAAAAATGTGTTAATAAGAAAAATAAATATACTTACAAACTTTAAAAGGTTGTTTGTTTTCCCTTAAGATGAGTGGAACGGTTGGATACAGTCGCATTGTTTCCTGTTTAAAATAGAGAGTATTTAATATATTTAAGAATACCTGTATCCATGAATATGTTACATCGAAAACCCGAAATTAGTTAAAATGCGAATTAACTAGGGAAAATGCGTTCTAACTGACAGCGCTTTTCTCTAGTTATTGCAGGTGTTGTCCAATTAAAAACATATGAGTCATCTACTTTTCTTGCTTGTGAAATTTTCAAAGCAAGAGCAGTGTACTAGTTTTATTCGTGCTGGAACATATTTGTGCTGTTCATTTATTTACGACGTGTGAAGAAAATGTTAATGCTTTTTGCGCCAGAAATTGGAAAAATAATTCTTTCGGACAATTACAGTTTTTTACATAAAAAAAAAAAAGAATATATTTAAAACTATAACACATGATGAATATAACACTTTCTTATCTGAGGTTGAAGAAGCAAAATCTGCCGTTAGCAAGACTTCATTTCATTTCCACAGAGTAAGAAAGATTGGCATTCTTGAAATCAATGGTGTAAAAAAGTTGGATTCTTCAAATGAGCTCACTGAATATGTGGTCATAGGACAAAGGGATAGAGACAGACTTAAAATGGAAACTTAAAGAACATTTGCTAACATCACAACTGAGATAATGCAAGATTTTTTTATCATCGATGTATGAAACATGTCAACAGAATGTATAAAAATAAAAAAAAGAAAAGGTATGGTTTCTAAACCAATTATTCACTCAGAAATGAATAGACGCTGCCAAGTTCATTGTATTGATATTCAATCTCAGGCAGATAATGAATTTAGGTTTATTATGGTTTACCAGGAACATTTAAGAAAGCTTGTGTCACTACGAGCACTTCAGAGCAATGGAATGGAAGAGGTTGTTTTGCAAGTGCTTGATATCTTTTCGATATTAGTGGCTGCTCTTATATTGCAATCTGATAATGAAAGAGGCTTATGAATTCTGTTATAGAACAGTTATTCACGTATTGTCTAGAATTGAAGATTATTCATAGGAAATCTATGATAGGCTCTTTTCTTAAACACTATATCAGTAAGTAAATTTTAATACAATAATTTTGGATTAAATAACATTGTCTAAAAAATCAGTCAAAACAAGAATAATTTGGGTTCTGTCTAGCGCTGTCATTTAAAACGCGTTTTCCCTAGTTAATTCAGGTTCACCCGGATATATATATATATATATATATATATATATATATATATATATATATATATATATATATATATATATATATATATATATATATATATATATGTATATATATATATATATATATATATATATATATATATATATATATATATATATATATATATATATATATATATATATATATATATATATATATATATATAGGACAAATGTATTACATTTTATAAAAATAATACATCTGATACATATATTTCAAGCAAGACAGAAGTTATTTATATGAATTAGAATTCATACATTAAAAATAAATATTCATATTCTAATATATATGAATTATGTGAGAAAAAACCTTTTTCCACCATTATGCGCAGACAGTAAACAGAAGTCTTCCATTACCACGTCAGATGCATTTTTTTTCCAAAATTGTTTATTGCTGGGAGTAATTATTTTTCTAAATTAATTATTTTTTCCAATTTTTAATTTTTATTGTATTAAAAATTGTATTTTATTGTATTAATTGTATCCGGTGTGTGGGATTTCCTTAGCTTTACTTTTAAAGCCAAATATTAATTATCATACATTCAAGTGTTTTTTGAAAATCAGCTGCTTGGATCTCTAAACTATTTACGCCTCATTTATAAGTAACTGGAGATATTGAAATCGTTTGGATAAAAACAATGAAATCCTCCAACAGCAGCCCTGCAGCAATACTTTTTATAAAATTATGTAGTGCTGTTATACCTACACTACATTATTCTTATAGATTTTTTTAAACCAAAAAAGGTGCAGGTTTTTTTTTCAAAGTTGGATAATAATTTAATCAGTAGGTAAAATTCTACGACATTTCCTAAATTATTCTCTTTCTTTATGCGTCCATTGAACATAGAATAACGCCAATGTTGAACATGATAAATTACATTCATTTATTAAATAAAGGGGTTAAATTTGTTTGAAAATAAAGAATAAAATACGAGAAAAAATATGAAACTATAGATATTTCGGCACAGATTTCATTCTTATCGTGGTTTAATAGCAAATTTCTCAATGCTACAGATAGACATACATTTTCAAATGCAAAAAATTATATTTTATGTTAATTGAACCAAACAATATATGGACAAAGTAGTTAGAAAATCTGAATTTTTATAATAGTAATCTAGTCTTATTAGTCATATACAATAATTTTTGATCCACTTACATTTAAAAAAAATTGACTAAACCTCATTACGTAAAAATGCCTTGAATTTCCTTCAATTAAGTATCATGCATTAATTAGCGAATCTTAATGTAATTGTCATTGAATTAGTCTAAAATCGTCTAAAGCAGTAGTATTCAAAGTTTTATAATTTAAACAGTTTCAGCTTTTGGCAACATAAAAAATAACTTTTTATGCCATTAAACGACTTAGAAATTAAATACTGGGTGGCAATTACAGAAGACATCCTGCATATCAGCTTAAGGGGAAGGGAATGTGAGTTGAGATAAGAATAGCCAATTATTTTCTTTAACCAATAATCGAAGCATTTGATAATTCATAGATTAAATTACCTTGATGACGCATTCAAGATATTTCATTCGTGTCAAAGTTTCGCGTGATATGCTATTGTTCTCCTCCATTTTAAATATCATATCTAGTTCTTCGTGAACTTTTTTCTGAATTTCTTGGTGAACTCCTAAACAATATAAGGTCCAACTTATTGTTGCGGCTGTAGTATCATGACCCTGTGAAAAATATAAAGTTTTTCTTCAGAAATAGCTTATATCTAATAATTAGCAATAAGATGAAAGATAGTTGATTTTTTTTTTTTTTTTTTTTTTTACCGCAAACATGAAAGTATCCACTTCTTCTCTTATATATCTTTCTGTAAATGTCGGATCTTTCAGATGATATTCCAAAAGTAACTCTAAAAATGGTTTTCTCTTTTGAAAATAGCTTCCTTCCGTTTCTTTCTCTGATTTCGAATTCCCATTAACACCTGTTGTCATTTCAATTTTCTTGTCTTTTATTACCTATGGAGCAATGGCAATAATTCTAATGTAATGTCATAAAAAGAGATTTAATATGTCACATAATTCTTCAGTCTACATTCTCTAAATTCTTATTTATTACAGATAATATGACAATGGCAACATTGTTTAGTAATAACTGATACAAATATTGCGACACATTTTTACCACTGCCATAGCGAGCGATTGCAATCGATATTTGGAGTACATAATTTTTATTTCACAAAGGCTGCATGAAAATATTGTTTTGACATCACTTCTCAAAGTAGGGAGTTCTATAACCCCTCTCCCCTTTTGCTTTTTCCAATACATATGAGAAAACTTTTGTCTGACAAGAGGTATATAAATTACGTTATAGCGTATTATTCAATAGTGATAAATATATTTTCATTTGTGTGATTTGTAATTATTGCGTAGATAATTTAAATTCTCTTTCTATAGTTTAGGTTGATATACTAAGAAATTCTAGGTAATGATAACTTGTAATTTCAGTTCTTTCTTTGAAGTAGTATTATTTAAAATTGTAAAAATCAATTTAAAAATAGCTTATATTTTGTGTTTTATATAGATATATCATGTTGAAATTATTTCCCCTTCCTAACCCCAGATGACAGCGCATTATCGTTGTATTGAAAGTTCTGCATAAAATATTTCTTATTTGCTTGGCAGTCAAGAACAGTTGACGTTCATGTGGAGTGTGAGCGATCAGTAGCTCGCGAGGAAAAACAGAGCATATTTATTTCAACGAAATCCAGCGAGTTTCTTGTGAAGTTAGTAGTTTATGAAGAAAATAATTTGTATTGTCTTGAAGAAATATTCGTAACAGTGATATGGAATTGCTTATCCGAAATTTTATAAAATTAAAGATTGGCTAGATGGGAGTAAGCGAGAGAATAGTCAAGAAAACTGTTCCTCTCATTTTCTTGCATAAAAACTTTTTTTTTTTTTTTTGCAAACAGTAGTACAGGGTATATACTCACCAACAGTGCAAAAATACTTCGCTAGGGAAATGCCCCCTATCTTCGACATATCATCTTCAGCGCGTATTCAAGCTTACATACTTTCAATGATCTATTTGAATTGACTTGTAGCAAATATTAGAAATAAATAAATAAATAAAAAATTAAGATTGTTAGTTTCATCCACATTTTAGAGTTGAAATATACGTATAGTTAGATTTGAACAAGTCGAAAAATTAAATATTTTAAGTAAATTAATCATTTTTATGGTTATATTTGATAATTTTAAGTAGAAAGTCGTCAATACATTTTATTTTAATTCAAAAATTCAGTGAATAAATTAAAATATTATAATTCAATAATAAGAGTAAGTATGGTTGGACTACCTGCTCACTTAACCCATGAACAATTTGAATGTTAGTGTTGAACTTTCTCCCGTGTGAAGTCAAGTTGAAGATGATGTCAGGATATAACCATGGCCGCGGAGCCCGGAACATGAAACTCTCTCCAATTCTAATGAAATAATAATTATATATTTAAGTAATAAGAACAAGTAAACATCGTTCATGAAAGCATTTTCAAATGAATTTTTATAAATTGTGAGAAAAATGTGAGACTGAAAACACAGCCGATCAGATAACTTAAGTTATAATATGTAGTTTAGTTACATATTGTAACTTAACCTCATAATTTTGACGAGGTTAAGTGACAATTTTGAACCGCGGTCAGATGACTGAGCTGGCAGTCCTCTCTCCAAGCTTCTACAGCCCACCAGCGGGAGGACGTTTGGGCCCGACGGATTTAATGTGCATCATACCCTCTTACAAGAAGGTAGAATCTGGTCTCAAACTTAAAACCCACCGGTTCCGAAGTTGAGACCTTGCCTCCTGACCAGTGCGGTCCTCAATATTAAGTACAGTAAAATAGGTGCAAACTTGGTAGATATATACTATTAAGTGTCATTATAAATAACTTCCAGAGCTTATATTAAAACTGTATGAAAGAGCAGTGTATACAATTAAAAAAATGATTTCAAAGAATGTCTTTGAACGTGAGCAAATACCGTTTGACAGAATTTTTCGATACTGCCACCCCAGAGAATGTGTGAAAAAACTAATACGGTCGTGTACAATTCTCTCTATATGGCATCGTAAATTTGGAATAAAAAAAACACTTACTTACAGAACTTTGTTATAACTACCAAAAAATATTTGTTGGTTGCACTCGAGTTACAGATAGGCAATATACTACAAATGGAATTTTTTCGTCCAGTTAGAATTATGATTGCAAATTTATTTCAAAGAGACGGTATACAGGGTGTTTCATAAATGATGGGAGTAACTTTAAGGAGTGATAGTACACATCAAGACGAGTAATAGTAAATAGGAAACCAAGTGTCCCAAACGTCTTCCGAAGGAGATAGGCGCCATCAAAGTTTAGGGCCCTAAATTTCAAATTATGATAAAAAACGGAAAAATGGATCGATTCATTTGCGGTTTTCGCTAAAATCATTCTTTAAATTAGTATTTTCTTTAAAAAAAATTAAAGACAAAGTTTAAAAAATGTCGATAGAGGGCATTCTAGACTTTGGTGTACCGAACAACTACTTTTTACCAATATTTTTTTTTATTTTGTTAAATGTTTACTAAAGCTTAGACTTTAACTTAAGTTTTGAGCGCAAAATTGAAATCATCGGGAGCGGTTAAGTGGCGCAAATTTAACCGCATTCAGGGGGTTAAATTTTAAACGCTTGTATCTAATGACCATCTACTTGGACTTTATCTTCTGCCAGAACGCCTGGATGGAAAGAAATATCTTACCTTTCTGTAACAGTTGCTGCCAGAAATGATGACAAATGTTCCCTCTCGTATCCGGCGAGTAATGTGGTTCCAGCAGGATGGAGCACCAGCTCATTATGCGCCAGAGGTGCGAAATTATCTAAACGCAACCTTTCCAAATCAATGGATTGGGCGAGGTGGTCCTGTCCCTTGGCCAGCGCGATCGCCCGATCTTTAATGCCTGTTTTTCTTTTTGTGGGGGCACCTGAAGAGTCTTATGTATGAGACTCCTATCGAATCTGCAGAAGAACTCGTCGCCAGATTTTCGGCCGCTGCAGGGGAGGTGCGCGATACTCCTGGCGTGTTTCAAAGGGTTCGTGAATTCCTTCTTCGCCGTTGTACCGCATGCATCGCCTCTAATGGTCAGTGTTTCGAACAGCTATTGTAATCATTTATAATTAAACTTTTTTTTTATAACGTAAATGTCCTTTGTTTCCTTTTTTGTCTCTTAAAACGAAATTTCTTTCAGCGCCCTATATCACCTTCAGGCTAAAATTACGACTATGATTTCTTTGATGAATGTTGTTTGTTTTGGTGTTTTACTATCTCCTATTAAAGTTTGCTTCATCATTTATTATTTTGCTCATTAGATACAAGCGTTTAAAATTTAACCCCCTGAAAGTGATTAAATTTGCGCCACTTAACCGCTCCCGATGGTTTCAATTTTGCGCTCAAAATTTAATTTAAAGTCTAAGCTTTAGTAAACATTTAACAAAATAAAAAAAAATGCTGGTAAAAAGTAGTTGTTTGGTACTCCAAAATCTAGAGCTCCCTCTATCGGCATTTTTTAAACTTTGTCTTAAAAATTTTTTTTTAAGAAAATACTAATTTAAAGAATGATTTTAGCGAAAACCGCAAAGAAATCGATCCATTTTTTCGTTTTTTATCATCATTTGAAATTTAGGGCCCTAAACTGTGATGGCGCCTATCTCCTTCAGAAGACGTTTGGGACACTTGGTTTCCTATTTACTATTACTCGCTTTGATGTGTACTATCACCCCTTAAAGTTACTCCCATCATTTATGAAACACCCTGTATATATTCTTCGATAACATTGCATGACTTTTGATGCCGATAGTACACATATGATTGATGCTTGTGTGACGCCTGTGACACAGAATGAGATTTATTTGAAAGTCAGACGAGTTTGCGAATACGAAGATATGAATTGTAACAGAGCTTTTAATTTCAGACACATTTTGGAATGTAAAAAGGGTTCGAATAAGCGTTAAAAAACAAGAGAATATTGTAAAAATTCAAGTTTACATTTTTTTCCCCTGCTTATTATTTTTCGCTGAGTTTCCTCCCCCCCCCTCCATTTTGAATAATTGGTACATAATTTTTAACTGAATATTTGATTTCACATTCTATAATTTTCCAGTTATGGATTTTAACTTTAGAATTTATACTATAAAATGATGCAAGATACATCATTGTGAAAATCATAACTTTTTTATAAAACACAGACTTACCATTTAATAGTTATACTCACTTCAATTAATCACTTCTTTATTTTGAAGCGCATTTCAGCACTCAACTTGCATTTGGAGCATTTGATGCCACCCCACTGATCAACTAGTTTCACTACTTCAATATGTTTTTCTTTAAAATTATCAACTTAATAGCCGAGCAAATGTTTGTCAAAGTTTGGCAATGTTTTAAAAATAATTTTCTGTTTAATTTTCAACAATAAATAACATTGTTAATCTAAAATATAAACCGCTAAATATTTAACTGTGTGGTTTTCTTCCAATTTTGAAAGATAAAGGAAATTTATGTATAATATCTGTGTAGTTTTCAAAATAAATAAAAAAGGCGAAATTACAACACAACAAACAGTTAGAAGATAAACGAACTGGGCATTTACGTTTTTATTAGCACTATGGTATCCTAAGACTGCTGTCCATTAGAGATGTTCATGTACAGAAAGAGCAGAAATGTAAGATAATTTAGATAATACAGCTTTAATTTCTGTCACAGGACACGGACATGAAGTTATATCTAAATGATTTAAATGAACTTAAATAAAACGAATATCCCCGGCAAATTAACTGGTTGCCAAGGGCAACAAATAAACAATAAAATTGTTATTTCATAGTTTTAAGAAAATCAACAATAAGAATTTTTAATATGTAATATATTTTCAAGGAAGTTGTATATAATAAATCAACTAGAGAATTTATAAAATTTTGCGAAACTTACTCATGAATTGCTTTACAATATTCACAGTTTTCATCGTTTTGAGCATTAATGGAAATTCCCATAGCAGTCTCTGAAATATGTAATAAACAATGATATTATTTAGTAAATGTAATAAAGACATTTATTTCTAATTTATTATTATAAATATTATGGAATCATGAATAAAGGTTTTCAAATTCACGTATAGTTAATGACGTAAACCTGCAATTTAATTTGAATTGAATTCTTAAAGTAGCTGATAATGAATTTCTGAAAATATTGAGAAAGTACATCGCCATCGGAAACACATATTTAGGAAATTTCAAAACTCAAGAAATGAGTAGAAACAGCATCAAGTAAGTAGTAATTACATCAAGAAATAAGTATAATTTTGAACTTATACTAAAACTTCAACTTTATATGTATGAAACACGTCAAGGTAAATAAAGGCTAAAAATATTGAATCAGTTGTAAAAGAATAAGAATTATTCCTTAGCTATTCATTAAGAACTTTAAAGGAAATTCAAGCTAAAAATAAGTAAATTCCAGGGAAGAGAAAAATTATACACCATTTTTATCCTCACAACTTTAAAAAAGAGAATATTATAATCAATGTAAAATTTAGAGATAAATTAAGAACTTTTCAAAAAAAGACATTATTTTACTGGATACTCACGGCATAAGGCATCTAATGTGCAAGCAGATATAAGTGGCAGAGCATCTATCCATGGTTCCTGAATACAGAGCTGTAATTTTGAAACCAAAATTTCGGACTGCTCTTGGAACACAGGAATGAAATTCTCCAGAATGGAAAAATGGAATGTTGGTGTTAGCATCTTCCGATGTTTCCGCCATTTTTCGCCTCCACTGGAAAAATTAATTCTCGATTACTTTGCAAATAAGTTTTATTTTTAATCTGAAGTCACTTGGAAAAAAAAATGAGACTATTGATATAAAAATTCAGTGTGCGCTTCATATAAATTATATTTGCTATATTTAAACTAGAAGAAAGAATTTCTTAGTTTGAACCGTCTTCCAAATTGGATCAGTATTTTCAGTTTAATTTTATTAATTACTTGTACCGTAAAGTAGACAATTTATATTCCAACGATCTAAATGTAATTTAAGGAATGAATTATTACAGAATGATGTGGTTGCATTTGAAGAACAAATGCAGGGATTTATATATCAAAAATTAAATATGTTATAAATGGATTAATAGTCATTACGCAGTTTTAAAAAGAATGGCGAAATATGTGGCCATGTATTCAGAGAAAACATTATAGTCACAATCTACTATAATGTTGATATTTTAAGATTATATAATGTTGACTTTATTGTTTCGCTAAATTTATTCAGATTGGCCCTCAGACAGTTTCTTAAATTAGACCATATGATTCATTGAACTAGAAGAAGAATATTAAAGTGAGTTATAAACATTATCGTCCTCTTAAGTAGAAGAGAAATATGCCAAAAGCAAAATAAATAAATAAAGCCAATAAAATGTTATTTTGGTTAAAAAATAACGAATACTGCTCGTAAGATTTAACTGTAAGTGACTGCAACGAATACTGTTTGTTGTTGCTGTTGCTTATGGCACTTAGACAACCCCGTTGTTATGAAGACAGCGACTTAAACCGACAGGGGGGTGCGCCTCTTGTTTTAGTAGCTCCAACTAGGGCCAAGAGTACGACTTCGCCACATACGCATCACTCATTCGCTTGCACAACCCCATTTTACAGAAGGGTACATTCACACAACTCACAGATAGAACAGAGGTAGAACAACCATGCCCGAACCGGGACTCGAACCCAGGACGCGCTACCCATATGCCAGGACGCAGGAGTACGCTTGTACATCATTTAAGAGAAAACATATAAAAAGAAGACATTTAAAATGCTTTAAATGTCGTTCTTGCGACATTTATTATGTGCTTGTGTGAATCAGAGAACCAAAAAGTGTTGTTTAAATTGGGTTTAAATAGTTTAATAGTTTATTTATTGAAACGAGCTTTCATTGTTTCTTAACTTAAACAATGACCCGGTCTTTGTATGCTTTTTACTTCTACCTTATGTTTTATCTTAAAGAATTTAAATTAAAAATTAAAAACACAATTTAGTTTTATTATTAGTTTTTATTAAAATAAAAAACAGCTACAGACATGATATTTTTTTTTCTTTTACCTGAAATCATTTCCAATAGTTGTACAGGAAATATAATTTAATTGCTCCAAATTCTGAAAGTTTTCTTTATAAAACATTATTCGTCAGAAGGAAAGAGAATATTGCACTCAGATATTGACAGGTTAAAAGTTATTTCAGTGAAAATATTATAAAGTTATGATTGCATGCTTAAATATGCTGCTTTTTTTTTGCTGTAAATCTTTACTCATGAGATTTGGATTCCTATATGAAGCTAAATGATATTTATAAAATGTTACATTTATTATACATTATTTTGTATTTGCATCATGTTAAAGTTACATTATGTAATATTTATAAGATGTTACATATGGCTCTTGAGACATAAACATTCAACTAACAAATTCGGTTGTTGCTACAAAGCAATGTATATGATAATATATCGATAACAACATATTTAATTCTAATAAACACCATTACAATTAAGTAAAGTAAAAGTCTATTAAACATTAAGCCATATACTAGTACTGAGACAAATTTCTTATTACTTAAGTGGGGCAGTTCAAGTATTATGTTAATTACTATGAATTATTATTTTATTTTATTAAAATATATAACAGTGCTTATATAAAGCGTTAAATTTTTAATTACAGCAAATCTCTTTCGTTTACTTTTCGAATAAGTTGTGGATATTTAATGCAATTATGAACTGAAAACAAGAATTGTATAGTATATATGAAAGAGCATATTGTTTGAAAGAACATATGAATTAAATTTAAATAGTATCCATATGCTCAAATTTATATTCAAATGTATCTGCGTGGATATTTTGATTTTGCTGTTCTGTTTTCAGTCTTTCATTTCTATGATGCTTTCTCGTACATCTGCAAGCTAAATTGAAAACAACATGATCCCTTATCCCAATGGAAACACCCTCTCATGTAATTTGTTGTGTGATTTTCAAAATCTTCGCATAATGTTTCCAAGAACAAGAATTAGTTAGCTATTAAATGTATGATGCATTATTGTAAGTAAGCAGTAGAATTTTAATTTAATAAATTGAACTAAAATAAATAATTTATCTTTATAATTCTAGAAAAAAAGAATATATTTCTTTTCATAAATTTACTTTTATATTTAGGTACCTGCCATTATTTTTCCTTACATTCTAAGGTGATAATTAACATAGTTATCAGCTATCTAAAATGGAATAAACATTCTTTGGTTTAAAAGTTACAAAATCTTGTTATTTTTGTTTACAAACCTAGTAATGAGTCCAGCGCCCAGCCAAGGTGCAATAAGCTTATATAAGATGCCTTTCTCAATAAGTTCTGTATTATTTAATAAAACCTGCAATATAGGATTTGTTAGAATTCTGAATGAAAGAAAATATAAAGCATACAAAATAATTTCAGAATGTGCAATTTTTCTGTTGGAATTTGAGTTACTTTTAAAAATATTTATTATATTATGATATTAAATTATTTATAAAATTAACTCCATTTTAAAAATATGATTTAGTTTCAAAACTATTTGATTCTAAACTTGTAATAAAAGTAACTAATGAAATGTATTATATCGGAACTCTTCTACAACTTTTCGCAATTTAAAAGTTGATTTATACGACATGGGTGAAGGATTTTTTTTGTTATTGCTAGGGATTTATAGGATATCATTTTCATAAAACTTTTATTTGTGGTATTAGAAATTAATGTTTCCTTATTAATACTTTAATTAGAAACTGAAAAATTTATAATTTAAAAAAAAACATTCCTTTTTGCATGAAATAATATAAACTGCAGCATTTTTTTTTAAATTTACAGTTACACAAACTAGAAACTATCTACCATTTAATAAATTCCTTTTCATTAACCCTTAACTGGGGAGGTGAAATTTTGGGACTTAACTGGGGAGGTGCGGTCTACGAGACCGCATTTTATTTATACTCAAATTAAGTTTTCTAATGAATGCATTAGTATGATAAACCGCCAATATATTTTGCAGACATTTTTCTTGATATATAGATATCTTTTAGAAATTTTTCAAAATATATTATCATTGAAAAAACTAAGTGCGTTGAAACATATATTTTCTACTCAAATTTCATGTTACAATAAATAACATTCTTAAAAAAACATATTACTTTTTACTTTTTAAATCATATTTAATTTTACAGTATATGAAGGTATACAGAAGACAATATAATGTAAAATTCAACAATTATATGAAAAATAAAAAAATTGACAATGGTAAAATTGGCCCTTTTTTTTATCGACTTGTGTGTCTTTCATAGCACGGTTTTCTTGGGCATTTTAAACATACAGGTTAAGAACTAGTATAAAAATCAACCTATAAATTCTGTATATATATATATATATATATATATATATATATATATATATATATATATATATATATATATATATATATATATATATATATATATATATATATATATATATATATATATATATATATATATATATATATATATATATATCTTCGTATGTTAATATATTTTAATTATGTTTATATATTAATTATGTTTGAACATAATATTAGAATCAGTTGAATGCGAACTTTCATCGAAAAACTCTTCTGTACAATTATCCTTATCACTAAAATAATTTTCTGCTTTATTTAAAAGTGTCTGTAGTACTGCTTCGTAATAGGAGCAGTAAATTGAATGATATTTCGGGGCCCAAGTTTTAGCGCCACCTGCTAAGCCTTGTTTATCACTGGGACACTAACAGGGAGGTGCGGTCTTAGAGACTGCGCGAAAAGAAATAACTGAATTATTTAAAAAAACATCTGGGGAAATCGGTTGAAAAAGTGCACGTGTATTGAAGGTCACAAAACAGGAAGCTACAGGATCAATCCATTCAATTGAGCTAAAAATAGAATAAGGGTGACCGAAAATCCATCGCTAGCGGTCACACAGACCGCACGTCCCCAGTTAAGGATTAATAAAATTTGTATAAAAGCTTGCAAAACATTCAGTATAAATTTGAAATGACTCTAATTCCTAGTGGAGTAGATTATTTATAATTTCATAAGTAATTGTGAAAATAAGTAGCTCTATAATTTTCTCTCATAAAAATAAATTTCTGAAATAAGATATTAATACAACAATTAATATCCATTTTCCCAAATGATTCCAACGTAATCTTTGCTCTTCGAAAATCTTACACTTCTGTCTATTTTCTTTCTTACCTCTACTGTTTCTGGTTTATAAAACATCATTCCAGGCTTATAAAGAACTGTTCCACCCAGCAGACCTTTCTGTCCATACAATAGACATAGACACCAAACCCATTGAAGTCCCACTAGAATATAAAAAGACAACACAAAATTTGGAAGAAAAACAATTTTATGATTTATTATCTCATTGTTTAAGCACATATTTGTTCTTGCTTTATTTTCGAATAGTTGGAGCAGTATTTAAATGAAAACTGAAAAACATATTCTTTATTGGTTATTAAAATTTTGGTAAAACTTTATGAAAAAACACTAAGATGATAAATGAACCATAACAAATCCCAATCAAAGTTCTAAGTAAATGCTTTATTGAAATAAATTGATGCCTATTAGTATGACATGAATTTTGTTGTTTTATCTGCGACGATTTTGAATTAAAGAAACCTACTAACGAAAATTTTGTTTTTGTTTCATCTGAGACAATTTTGTATTAAAAAGACCTATTAACTAGAATTTTGTTGTTGTTTCATTTGAGACGATTTTGAATTAAAAAGATCTATTAACGTGATTTTTTTTTATATGTGATGATTTTGAGAGAATTTGATACACAAATCTTTCAATGGTCAACTGAAAATATACGATCACAAAAACGTCTTGATTTGTAAATTATTGTATTAAATATTTTTTTTTAAAATATTTCTTTTTTAGAAAATGATACTAATATGATTGTTATTTTTAAGATATTCACATTTTTTACAGTTAAAGAAAAGATCAATTGTGAATACAATCTGTGAGTATTAATCATTCATCAGTAATCATTGTAAATACATTCTATTAGTAATAATCATGATATTAATATCGTATACTCCAGTTTGCAAAAGGTTACTTTTGTTTTAAAACAGCTAACTTAAGAAATCTGAGACTAATAAGAATACGATTGTTTAATACTTAGAATTTCATTAGAGTTTTCATGGAAATTTTTCTAGATAATTTCTGAATTATAGAAAAACAATATATATTTTTGATGTTTTATTTAAGGAAGAGAAAAAAAAGGCATGGATTTTGCAAAGAAATCCTACAAATAATCAGTTAAAAACTTAATTGACATTAAATTAATTTTCTAAAAGAGTTTCATTTACGAAGTACCTAATTTTCATAAATAAGATCCATTCCTTTTTCTATCATAAGAAATGAGCGAAGTAATTCAATAACAAGCAAGAAAAGACACAAAAAATATGCAATCCATATATGCATTCCATGATAGAATCTCTTCTTCATTTGGCGAAAAATGTATTTAAGTGACTTCAAGTTATATTATAGCGAAAATTGCTCCTACCGACTAAGTGCCGATGGCTCAGTCGGCTGAACGACGCATCTCATATCAGAGCGAAAGGTTACGGGTTCAAATACAAGCTCGGCGAACTGTCGAAAATTGGTTTTTAATTTCAATTTGCTTTATGTCAATCTTATGTTAATTATGCAAATTTATATTAAAATTTCTAATATGTTATTTATGTAAATTCCTAATTTTCTGCGGGCCTTAAAATTCTAGAAGGTTCTTCAACTGTATATAAGGAGTTTCCCAATCGGTTAAATTGGTATTAAACTCTTCAGTTGATCTTGAGTGTGTTCATTTCTACTGGACTTACTACATTCACCTCATTTACGTGACAATATCTAATAGGTAATTTGATATAAATTTTGTTAGTAGCTAAAACCATATTTCTACTAATAATAAAAGAGAATTTTTGTGCGCTAATGCATTGCGATATACAGGGTAATTAAACATTTCATATTATCATTTCACTACGAAATAGTATAGCTTTAATAAGTAATAATATAGGAAGAATTATTGTATGAATAATTGACTACATATTTTTACATAGATCTTACAGAGGATGAAAATGATTTATATAATAATTATTAAATTACTTCATATAATATTAGGAGTAAAGTAATTGGTACTTACATGCCAGTGCTGGGCAGTTAGGCGTGCTTTGCTTATAAACAGAAATCAGCACTGAAAAATAGCGCAATACGCTAAGTCTTGGTACCGAAGATGGTCGAAACATTGCATGCTTTCTTGCAACAATTCTGGTGTATTGTAGACATTTGTAAATAATTAATATTATCAAACAAATTAATGCAGTTGTTCGAAGGTTTTGCCATTCATCCAATTGGAGAATCATTTCAATCTATAAAAAGAAGTTCGTTGAATTGAAACTAATTTTGAATACAGGGTGTTCATTAATTATTGTCGGGGTTTCCGTACCACATAATTTTCGAACAAAAAATATTACGTAAAAACCGATTACGTATTCGTAAATTACAACTCAAAGAATTTTATTAATGATATTAAAGTGTAAAGCTTGCACAATTTGCACTTTGTAGGCATTCAGTTGAAGGTGATTCTTTGAGTTGTAATTTACGAATACGCAATTCTTTGAGTTGTAATTTACGAATACGTAATTCTTTGAGTTGCAATTTACGAATACGTAATTCTTTGAGTTGCAATTTACGAATACGTAATTCTTTGAGTTGTAATTTACGTATTCATAATTCTTTGAGTTGTAATTTACAAATACGTAATCGGTTTTTACGTAATATTTTTTGTTTACGTAATATTTTTTCAAGTTTCCAGTTTGAATCTAATTTTAGTACCGCTCTTATAATCTATCGGTCTTTTCTACATATTTTTTTTCAAAATGCATTTAACAAAGGATGTTCAAGCATTCATTGTTACCATTTGAAACATTTATGTGAAATTTGTAAATATAAATAAAATCATGTAGCCAAATGGCCATACGATGCATTGACGAGTTAAGAGATGCTTGTAAAATCGACAATTATATTACAAGAATTTTGAGACATTATACAAATTTGCAAATTAATTGTCGAAAAATCATTTGAAACAAGTTTCTTTGGAAGCAATTGGCAACGAAAAGAATGATAATTTTCTTTAAGGTATTTAAGAATAATATTATTGACAAAAGGTGCATCTGTGTTTTCAACAAACCAAGAAAGAAACAAGTGCAAAATAACTTTTCAATTATGAACAACTGAAAGTCAATTCAATTTAACTATTCAAATTCTTTACATTTTTTTTTACATATTCAAACTGCATGAACTTTGATAATAATTATTAAGCCTAAACAATAACATAACCCCCCTCTCAAAAAATCTAACCAATTAAATAGATAGGATTGGAAGGGAAATGACAAATAACAATGAAATTGAATGATCATTTTTGGTAATTCAGAAAAAAAGGGAAAACTATTAGTATTTAATGAAGAACAGCAATCATTAGGCAAGTTGCCAGCCTCTGGACAGAAGTGTGTGTGTGTAGGGGGTGGATAAGCAAAAGGGGTTTCGGAAATTCTCAATTATGCAAATACCAATGCAACCATCTCGCGAGTTCTCGCCATCAGACCTTGAAAGTCACTGAATTACGAATTGAGTTATTGATAAATCAATCCATCTATAGAACTAATCAATTATTTTTATCTATTTTTCTAATAGAAACATCTCAAGAAGTTTAAATAAGATTTTGAAAGAATCGGCAATGTATAATTTCGGAAATTGTGGAGCTTTCGGAATGGAAATCATGAAGCTATTTCGGAAATCGTGTTGCTCCAAGAAACAAAATTGTCCAAATAACAGGCATTTAGGGTCAAGTCAGAGAGCACATTCAAATCGCAAGTTAATTTATTGATTTTATTTTTTGATATAAGAAACTTGCTAATTTTTTTTTTTTTTTTTTTGGATTGGATTTTTTTGGTCGAAGCTTTGAAGTATTTTAAAAGGTTTAAAATTTTGATTTTGAAAATGTCTACATTAATCGATGCTCAGAATAAAAATACTTTAAATAAAGAGTTAAAGACAAACGCGTATGTATATGGTGAATGTGTTAATAAAGCGTTGCACATCTAAAAGGTAAGACCAATTTGGGATTTTAATAAAGGATTTAGGCTCTATTGATCATAAATTTTAGCAACTATTACACTTATTATATAGCTACTTCAGTGGTATTGTGGAATACATTCTGAGTCGCTAGGATAAGTCATTTAAATGGGTCGAATATAATCTACGGCACATTAAAAAAGGTAGCTGCAATACCCGTAAAAACTACGTGCAAATATTTGGGAAGAATATAGTTTAAGAATGTAATTCTTTAAGTGTGACAACATTCGAATATCATTATTAAGAGTCATTTAATTATGATATTTGCAAATGAATGCGTTTCATGAAAAACTCTTTGGAAATTAGCAAAATGATAGGAAGTTATAAATACAGAAAAATTATTCGTCGATACTAAATAAGAGCAAATTTTTAAATCAAATATTCCTCTTTTAGTTGATTAAATACTAGCTCTACACTAGCTTATAATCGAATAATCTAAAACTTGCAAATAAAAGCTTTATTATATTGAATTTATTATGAAAGTTTACTTTAAGCTCCATTCTATAACAGAAACATGGAAGATAATTCAGGTAAAAATTAATAAATTGGAAAAAAAAAATAATTTTAACAATAAATTGTTGTCAATTCTTATAAAAGAGATTTCTTTTCAAGAGATGAAGACTTTAAAAACCAACTGAAATTTCTTGAAATCTAAAAAAAATACTCATCTCGTTTTGTTCTAAATATAAAAATGATCCTCTAAATATTTGATTTGAATGACATTAATTGATTTAAAAAATTTTGTTGAATTTCAAGTATCAAAATGCTCTCTCATTTAATCTTATTAGATAAATTGTTTGATATATATGTAACCTACCAATATTTTGCAAGGTTTTTAAAACATTTGAAAGAATCATTATTATTTAATGGTATCAAGAATTTGCCAAATTATATTTTATTCGCATCAATTAATTACCAACTATCAATTATCAACAATCAATTATTAACTATCACATTTAATTTTAAATTTATTAATAAATTCTAACACTTTTAATTTTATTAGTTTAATTTGTCATATATTATCTGCGAATCTGTTAATTATATGATAACAATTTATGACAATTATTCATGAAGTGATTTGTAAAATAAATCACTTCATAAATAAATCAGAAATGAAGAAAATAGAGCAGTTTTAAATAAAATGTTATTAAATTTACAAATTAATCATAAAAAATTAGTGTAACGAAATTAGAATCAAATCATCTCACTGAAAATAAACTAATGAATAGCTATCCATTATAGAGGAATAGAAACTGAAAAACACCAAAAAATATGCGGAAATTAATTTAGAAATTACTATTTGGACTCATCGATTCCCAAGTAATTGCGTTACTGGTGTACATTTTGCAGTTTAATATTATTGTCAACATAGATAGGCACAAATGGCTAAACATAAATTTATGGTTTTTTTAATTTTTTTTTTAAACTATCACCAAAGGCATGCTCATCCGATGTTTTTTTATATTTGGAAGTTTCCAACAGGCCAGTTTCTAATGATCGTTATCTAACTAGTCATAGAAAGCCCGATCATCTCTTATTCAATTTTTTTTTATTATTAAAAAATATATCAAGGCTGTTTATTTCAGATAAGTTCAACTTTGCGTTAAAAATCACTTGTACTTTTCCTTCAAGTGTGTGTTAACTTTTGCAGCTGGACTACTGAAACTTGATTAATTTTGTCTTCTTTAAATCAAACAAAAATATCTAGAAAATATGTACAACTGATTTCAAGAAGGATAAAAAATTATATCCAAGATATGTCCTGTGCCTAATTAAGAAATAAAGACAGTATATTCTGAAATTATTTTCAACTAATTTCTTCATTTTTAGATTTTGATGGATATTGTAATTGTTTTTGTTTTTTTGTGTTCTGGTTGTGTGTTGAGATTTTCTTCTCATTTCTGTGCAGTAGTTCTGTGTCTAGGTTCTTCTTCTAGTTTCTGTTTTCTGGTTCTGTGTCTGGATTTTTCTTTTGGCTTTTGTGTTCTGGGTTATGTGGCTCGATTTACGAACCCTGTGAAATAGCACACTCCAAAAAATCAGAAGATATCATGTTTTATATGCAATGGTTTTTACGTGTAACGCTTTTTTCATTCGAATGTAAGAATTGCAAGAAAAATTATGTGTAAACAAGTCTTCAACTTGCTTAATTTATTTCAGTTAATTAAAACATTTAATTGCTTAGTTTCGTTTGCTTTAGTAACGGAATTATCTTTCGTCAATACAAAAATAAAGTAAATGAATAATTTTATTAATCCATTACTGCATTAATTAAAATCAAACGGAAAAAATGATGGTGAAAACACTAAATATTACATTATTTATTGTTAAAATTATGAATAGGAATTTGATTTGATTTAATTTATTCCAATTATTAACGATTTTTAAGAAAATATCGAGACCAGACGAATTTGCAGTTTAAATAACTACATAAAAAATTTAATGCTTGAAAAATGATGGTGAAAACATTAAATATTACATTATTTATTGTTAAAATTATGAATAGGAATTTGATTTGATTTAATTTGTTCCAATTATTAACGATTTTTAAGAAAATATCGAGACCAGACTAATTTGCAGTTTAAATAACTACATAAAAAATTTAATGCTTGACAAATGATGGTAAAAACATTAAATATTACATTATTTATTGTTAAAATTATGAATAGGAATTTGATTTGATTTAATTTGTTCCATTTATTAACGATTTATAAGAAGATAACGAGACTAGAATAATTTGCAGTTTAAATTACTACATAAAAAATTTAATGCTTGAAAAATGATGGTGAAAACATTAAATATTACATTATTTATTGTTAAAATTATGAATATGGATTTGATTTGATTTAATTTGTTCAATTTATTAACTATTTATAAGAAGATAACGAGACTATACTAATTTGCAATTTAAATAACTACATAAAAAGTTTAATGCTTGAAAAATTTAATTAAAAAACTGTAACACAGTAACAAAGAACAACAGAATATAATTTTTTTTTGACTGTATAGAGGAAATACAGATTTATTTTTAATATCTAGGTGCATTAATAAATACTATATAATAAATAAATAAATTTCAATTAATTTTAATAAATACAGATTATTAACAATCATAATAAAACAATTTAAATAATAATAATTACAATAAAAAGTTAATTAATTTTAATGAATAAACATTTTATAGACAGTTTTGAATAGGATAATTTTACAGTCAAACTTCAAACTTAATTATTTATTTATCATGTAATTAATTCGAAGTTTTTCCCAAGGTCATGAACATTTTATTGATTCATTTCTTAGTATTCAATTTCTGTAATAAAATTCTTGTGAGAAGTAAAGACCTTAAAAGGCTCTTTAATTACAATTACTGAGGCAAGAGATGTAATTAACTAATCAAACTAATCCAGAAATTCAAAATCATTTTACTATGTTTAATTTAGATTTCGGATTTACATAATCTAACTTATAGATGATAATTTAATATTAAATTAAAAGAAAAATTAGAGTGTCAAAAAATCCAAATTGCTATAGAATTCAATAAGAATTTCAATAAGAAACATTTTCTCGCCTTATAGATAATCACAAATTGCACAGGAATAAAAAAATATTTTATTTTTGAAGATCAACTCACCTAGATACTTACTCTTTGCATAGCAAATGTGAATGCCTTCTAAAAGCTGTATGACGTTACATTGAATTTCTTACGAGAGTTGGATTTATAGATGCATAAACAGGAAGACTATAAAATATGTCTAATAAGATAAGCTCAATGTATTAATCATTAAAAAAAGAAAGACCGCATTTTAATTCTAAATAAGGAAAATAAGAAACTTGTTAAAAATACTAAACTCTTTATTAAATTTTATGACAATATACAACACTATTATTATAACACACAATTACATAGATTCTTGATTAGATAGATTCTAGATAGATAGATTAGACAATAAAAGATTCTTGCAAGTTCAAGTTCAATGAAGAGAAAAAGTTTCCTGTGTTTTTCCGAGATTTTTTTTTCCGTTTAGTTTTATCTCTTTTTGTCACGCATGAATTAGCAGCTTTGTATCTAAACTTTTTCTGAAACCATTTGAGTAAACATTTCAATAAATATGTCTGGAGTTAACCAAAACAATTTGGTCTCGTGTTTTGCCAGAAGTATAAATAGCTCATGATTTACAATAGATTTGACAGATGTTTCATGCTGTCGATCTGTTTATCTTTTAATAAAAAAGGCATTTAACAAAATTATGTACAAGCATTGTCCACAAGTGTATATTATTTCCTTATTAAATATTTAAACAATAAAAAGTAACCATCTTATTGTACAATAAAAAGTAACCATCTTTTTGTACAATAAAAAGTAACCATCTTTTTGTACAATAAAAAGTAACCATCTTTTGTAAAATTTGAAAAAAAAAAAAAATCATTTTACTTACTCATTACCCCTTTCACTACTTAAATGACCGTGCAAATTTTATACTGAAATGCCGACTTCTGTTACAATCGAGGGGTGCAGCAGAACGTAAAACGAGTCATCATGAAAGATAAAATGATTTATTACGCAGATCTAAACACTATCCCACTGTAGGAAGTTCTGCCTGAGCGCTCAGGTATTACAAGAAGGGTCCATAGCTATTGTCAAGGTTGTCCTTGTTTTACATCTTGAATTCCTCGTCTGACATAGAAACTAGCTTTCAATTATAGAATTTGCACTACCGATTAATAATGAAAGGGTTAATAGAAATGAAAAAGTTTTGATGAAATGCAATGTCAAGTTAAAAATAACTTTTCTTTTTAAAAAAATACATCAATTCCCCATTACTTACTTATGCTTCCTTATTCCTTAAAAACAATAATTGCGATAATATGCTAGAATAAATTCTTATTTCTCTTGTTAGAAAAATAAGAACAAAAAAATCACAGGTCCGTTTTCGGAAGGACAAAGGAAGGATCACTTAGAGAATATTTAAATTAACATCAATTTTTTTTTAATTCATGCAAAATTTAGGAATTTTTCTCAGAACTATAAAAGTCTTATGAAATATTAAGAAGAGAAAATATTAAGAAAGAAATAGAAAAGAAAATATTATCTTAGGAAATATTAAGACTTGAACCTTCAATCACTAAAAAATGATAAAAATATCAGCAGCCGAAATAATCGCAGCTATAACTAAAATTAGAAGCAGTTCTGATGCATGTTAAGTAGTTTTTCAGCGGATGCGAAACTCCACAAGCCATTCAATAGATTTCAGAACGCGTATTAATATTCAAATACGCAGCATCATGACATGGTCATTATGTTACTATGCTAATAATCATGTTAGCATATACATATCATATAATTATGAAATTATATACATATCATATAATCATGTAATCATACACATGTCGTTTAATCGTATAATCATATACATATCATATAATTATGTAATCATAATAATCATATTAAATAATCTAAGTAATTACTTTATACATACTTTGCTAATATTCAATTAAGAAATATGGTAACTTGTAATGACATAGAAAATCAGATAGAGTATTTTTTTTTACAGAAGGCTTCAAAGAATTTGAACTAAAACTAAGTTTAGAGAAGCTGAATGGCAAAATAATAAAAACAACAGCAAAAATGATGGTCGGGTTATTTCGAACTTAGAATATATTTTTCAAAGACTTGATCCAAAATAAGAAAATGTAGGATTATGAATTCGCAGATATTGAAGAATATAAAGGGAAAACATTCAAGGTTGCGCAAATAAAATTAGACATAGTTAGGAAATTAAATCTTTCAGTCAAATGGCGACAAATAATTAGAAATGTTTCTTTTACTTTTCCAAATTCGGAATGTAATATTATTCCGTAGGTGAATGAAGTATGTGAATTTACTGGCACTCTTTATGCAAATAGATAAACCTTCTGTTTGGAAATATATATTAAACATAGCTGAAGAAGGATATGCACTTCACTATAATTTTTTTTATAAATTTATCAAAAAATTCAATTTATTAAATTAAAATTAAATTTTGATCATTTTATGAAATAGTTTTCAAAAAATATTTTTACCAATAATAATTATTAAATAATTTAAAATAAATAACTAATTAAATAAATAAATATTAATTAAATAAATTAAATTAAAAGATTCTAATTAATTCGTCATAGCGTCATTTTCTAATGCTAATTATTTTCGTAAATTTTTTATCTATAATTTGCAGCAATAAATTTTATTGCTTCAATACAATTAAATCATTTTCGTCGTTTTTGCATACATATAATCTTTTACTTTTATAAACTAAAGGATATAATTTCGTTTGTATGCCTTTTTTTGCAATGTCATAAAAGGCTCTTACTTTCTTACTTTCGGTTATAAATTTTTCGTGCAATCATTAAGTAAAATTTAATAAGCTAACTGTCTGTTGGATATGTATAATATTAAAAGCAAACAGTTCAGCACTCATTAAATTATGGGATCAACTTCGTGATTTACTGAAAGATTAAAAAAAGTTAATTGAAATAATTAAAACGATGTGTAATTAGATGGTTAATAACAAAAAGAGTTAAATTTTCATTAATCCTCTGACGCTATGTGAGCTCATTCCGTATCGAAGATACATGCACACAATGAGCAGAAATTATAAAAACTGATTACTCCGTCACTTAAAAACTAAAACTCCGTCACTTAAAATCCTATATGAATTTTGTAAAATTATCTTACAGTGGAAACATGATTATTATCCATGAAGAATATATTTAAAATTAAATACCACCAATATTCTTGTCAAATAATTTGGCTTTTAGAGTCGTATAACTTGTAATAAATTTAAACTTATAATATCAAATTGAAACAATTTATTGCTAATTAGGAAAGAGCACTGTAAAATCAGTTGAAAAATGTATATGAAGGAAAACAGTTTGAAAAAACGATAAATTTCACTATTTTTTTAAGAATTAGAGCAAATTATAGGATTACTTATAAACTCTGAAAATTCTGGTAAAGATATCGAAAGCTTCAAAATTGAGTTCAGAAGAGATGTATTGTTAATAATGCTTTACGTTGCAGGTCTGAATTGATAGGTCTTGTATTAAAATATAATACTGGGAAGAAAAATAAAAAATCAAACTGCTGAATGTTTAATAAAATTCTTATCCGAGGGTATCAAAATCCATCAAAATTGAATATGATAATTATACTCTGTTGCTTTCATTTTTTATTCTGCAAAATTTTAGAAACTGAGCTTTTAAAAACTGTTGTATTTGTCATTGCAAAATTTGAGGGCCGAAATAAAAATTGTTAATTTATTAAAATGTTTCAAAGAAAAATACAGAATCCTTTAAATACCCTGTAGTCTGCACATATAAATTCAATATGATTTATCATTGTTAATTTAAAAATGGCAAAACATTATACTTTACTAAAGAAGTAAACTCTGCAAAAACGTTTCTAATAAGAAAAAAAAATAGAAAATAATGTTTTCTATTTTTTATAAATTTCTTTCATTCACAAAAAAATAAAATGTTTTATATTAATGGGTTTCCTACTTTAAATAAAAGTTTAAATCATAGTAAAATTTTTATATATATATATATATATATATATATATATATACACATACTCATAGAAATTATTATTTATTATTTTCAGTCATTAGTAACATCGCTCGTTGATAACTTGATTAATTAAGAAAATATTTGAATGTTCTTTTTGATAATATTTTAGTAAGTTCGAGCCAAGACCACTGAAGAGAAATGAATGTTATATATAAATATGTACTGTTAATAAGCGTTTCATGTTTTCGCAATAGTTTTATTATTCAATTTAAAATGTAAAACAGAAACTCGTAAATAGAACTGGTCAACTAGTAAATTTCCTTTTAGTTGAACAAAAGTAATGCATAGGAATTACAATATAGCACAAACAGGAAGCAACTGCAATAATCCATAAGGAAAAGTTACGCAACTTTTGACTAAACTCATAATGCACATACAGAATTTATATACGTTATACATTGAGACATGGCATTTCTTTAATTGGAACTAGAAAAGCGTTCATTGGACACTGAGACATTTTCTTTTATTAGCATTTTTTATGTTTGATCATTGAAATCATCATAATTCTCCTCAACTATTTTCTGAAAAATTTAACTTAGGAGCCAATTTTTCCTAGTCCAATGGCTCTATTCGAGATCACGTGCGAAAGTCATCTATCCAAATTCAAATTTTGAATATAATATGCATTGTATAAATGATTCATTTGCGCCTGGTTAACAAATAGACAAGGTAATCAATTTACCAGAGATTTCGAGAAATTTTATATGCATTGTTTTCAGAGTAATATAATTTTGTACTCTAGCTTCATTTATTAGAATCATCACTTGAAATTATTTAAGTTTTAATCAATTATAGTTTCAATTTTAGTACATTCTTTGGAATTTCTTTTCACCTAAGCCTCGTCTTTAGAGTTCAACTTTTACTGTAGCCAGCTTGCCAAAACTGAAGAGTTCTGGCAAACTTTATATGGAATTTTAATTGTGTATAAAGACTTTATCATTATTTTAGTGTTTTGCTAAAAACT
The DNA here is from genome assembly GCF_947563725.1 of Argiope bruennichi. Lineage (NCBI taxonomy): Eukaryota > Metazoa > Arthropoda > Arachnida > Araneae > Araneidae > Argiope > Argiope bruennichi. The sequence continues at coordinate 64,228,450 of NC_079160.1, forward strand.
GCTAATAAATTTAAAATCTTAGGTAAGTAAGAGGCTGAATATAACTTTTTTGAAGGTGATCTATAGTTAAAAGTTGCATTGTTTAAATTTTCAACATATTTTCTACTTTTTTATTACATAGGGACTAAACCAAAATTAATAAAAATAAGATATTTCGAATTTAAGGAGAGAAATGAATTCCAAAATTTCATATTACTTAAGAGCTCAAGCATTTATCTGATCCCTTGCTTATTCATGATGGTAAAAGAATTTTTCATCAATTAAATTTTTTTATTTACATTTTTTACAGGCATAATTCTTTTACATTACGCAAATGCTGACGTCCTGGTATAGGGGTAGCGCGTCTGCCCCGTGTTCTGGGAACCCCGGGTTCGAGTCCCGTTTCGGCCATGGTTTTTCTTCTCCTGTGAGGTGTGTAATTGTGCCCCCATGTAAAAAGGGGTTGTGCAAACGAATGTGACACACGAAGTAGCAAAGACGTACTCTTGGCCCTAGTTGGCGCTACTGAAAAAACAAGAGACGCTCACTCGGCTTAAATCGCTGACAGATAACTGTCAGCGGGTTTATAAAGTACCATAAGTCACAACAACGTTATGTACATGCATATTAGAGTATGAATGTAACAAATAAAATGAATGAAGGTTTAGGTAAAGATTAGATTGGTTTCAAAGAAACTATAAAATGTTCCTTAAGATGATAATTCTTGAATTCTCATGCGATATTTTGTGATTTACTTGCACACTCAATTCGGTTGACCTTAAACAAAAGGTAATTGATGATAGCAGCAATAATATTTATGTTCATGAAACGTAAGGGAAAATATACTGTATCAGTTCTCAGTATTTATTGGCGAATTACAGCAGTTAAATTCTAACAAATCGCTTCACGAAATTTTTAGAGTGCTTTTTGTATAGTTTATAAAATTTTTACAGCTGCAGTTGAATTTATACTTCATTAATTAAAAGGAGCTCTGAAGAAGACTTAACACTTCATCAAAAATTCCATTCAGTCACAGAAAAAAAGAAGCAAAAAATAAAGAAAGAAAGAAAAGGGCGTAAAACAATGAAGTTTAACTGAGTGTACAAATAGGCTTAATCATTTCAAGGTGGTTAATCATTATGTTCTTCTTACCTTTGGAAATTGATGACTATGTACATCAAAATTATTGTCTTAAAAATTGTCTCAAAAACAAGGGGAAATTAAAAAATTCCTTTCCATATTAATCTTTTAACAACAACAAAAAATCAATAATCTGGGTAAATAATCTTATCGCCAAAAGGCGGCTAGTTTATAAAATTCCAGAAGTTAATTGTTCAAAATGAAACTGAATGAGTTCCAAAATGAAAATGAAACTGAAATCCATAAAAATAAACAGAAAAACCATAAGAGGTTATTAAATGTGCTTAATTAAATTTCAGAAACAGAAAATTAAATATATATATATATATATATATATATTGTGAATCATGTTTATGATTTTAATAATTTTTCAAATCGTGTTATGATTATATCAAGTTACATGAATATTGCTTGAGTAATAATACTTTTTAAACATGTATTGGCGATACATTTTCTTTATGCTTGATAAAAAAAAAATCAAATTTGCTAAAATGTTTTCTTATTTAAGGAATATAACTATCAATTTGTAAATGGTCCATATTTTCACTGATAAAATAGAATATTAAATGTCAGAAAACCGATGTAAATTATCCTTTTAAATTCAATAATATCCAATAACTTTTAAGGATACAAGTAGGCGAAAAATGTTAAAAATTACCAATTTCATTTAACAGAATCGATCAAACATTTTTAAAAAGTAGAACGAGACACTTTTTAAATTTACAATGTTTGTTTATATTCAATATGGAAAAAAAGTTAAAATGCATTTCAATCTTATTGGAACGTTCATATTTATATCGGTATGTACAGTCGAACCCTGATTTCACGAATTCATTAGGCTGAAATAATTATTCGTTACATAGTTTAGTTGGTTATTCGTTAAAAAAAAACTCTGCACTTATCTTATGGAAGAGCCTTTATCAATAATTACACAAAAGTCAATAATTAAAAATTGTATACTTTTTTAATTCAGCAAAAAAAAAAAAAAAAAAAAAAACTTTATGGAGAGGAGAAAAGAAAATATTTTTTTCATTTATATCCTACGTATATTCCACAATTTTCAAACAATGTAAAGCCTCTGAAAGAGTAACAGTTTTAATAGGAGATTCATTATCGGATTCTGCATCGGAATCGCTATTTATTGTTTCCTCAGTTTCAATAACTTCAGTTGCACAGATAGACATTCCATAGTTCTCATGAGACATAATCGTTAAAGGCCTCTTCTGGAGCGATTTTTTTCCATATGGCTTCTTCTAAATGGTCAAATAGAAAGATCAGGTCATTTTTTCATTATTTTCATCTCTTACTATTTGTCGACCTAAATATCTCACTTTCCTGGAGCCTTTATTTTAATTGTACTTTTAGTAATTTGTTTCAAAATTGTTTCGCAAAATACAGAACATCCGAAACAGTGACTTATCAACTATTCTCCCTATTTTCGTTCAACGATGTTATAATTTTCTCCAAAGCAGCTTTCTGTAAATAACTTTTACAGAAAGAATGATGGTTACTGAATGACACTTCTACAATTTGCAGATAGAAACGCGACGACGTTTTTTAAATTAGTGAATATGCGAGACATGATCAATGAACAAAAGATTTTCTTACTGTGGCCTTTAATTAATTCTTACTGTGGCTCTTAAGACTCAACCTTAGTTCCCGCCAAAAAATTCCAGTCATTAAAATTTAATCCGGATGTTTTTAATTAGAAGCGGCGGAGGAACCAGTGTGGTTACTGCTTCTCTGTCACAATTGTTTCAGTTTGTCAATTCCATCAGCATTAACCGCAAGCAAAACCACAATCCTCACTTTGCTTTTTTCAAATCCACATATTTTTCATTTCTATAGCAAAATGTTTGGTCTGGTTGTAATTCATAAAACGATCCTGTTTCATTTGCATTTAATTGCTGGATGGTAAATACCCTTCAATGATGCTAAGCGACTTTTTACTCAATCTTTTACTATATTTTGAATTTCTACTCACATTTTCATTTGGTCTATATTCTTAAAACGGGCTATTAAACCATTGAATTCAGAAAAACTTTTCGCATTATGTTTTAGGAAAACTGAAGAGCATTTTTTTTTAATGGAGACTCGCTAATCACTGTTTTCTTGGTATGAGAGATATTCAATCATCCAGATCAGATTCAAGAACAAAAAGAGAAGTAGTTTTCAATGACTTATTTATTTTCGACAATTTTTAGCCACATTTTGAAGACGCTTTTTCAATTTCTGCTTGTTGTTTAACAATTGTAGCTAATATCTAAATGGAGATTTTAAAGCTTTCTGCTAAAATTTTTAGTACTCCAACATGCTTATCGAAGTCGCATAAAATGTATAGTTTTTTTTACACAAATGAATTTTTTTTCGACAATTTGCCATACATCGCAATTATCCAATACGCTTCACTTTTCTGCGTTGTAGTGCCTGGAGAAATAATAAAGGAATATTATGCCCTACCCACCACGTGACAGGTTATATTCAATACCAATCAGCAAGAATTCACTCACTACTCGTCTGTTCCGAACAAGACAGATACTATAGTCACGTGAGAAATAATTCAATACTGTTTTACCCAAACTGACAATATTTGTTTCCGGCTATTGAAATGATTGATTAATTCAGGGTTTATTATTCGTTAAAGAGGAATTTGGCTTAATTTAATTGAGGAGAAATAAAAAAATCTTCAAATCACAAAACCGGTAAATAAGAGTTCGTTAATTCGGAGTCCGATTGTATATCTATATGTAAACCCGTATCTATATGTATATCTGTATATCTATCTGTATCTGCATATCCATATGTATGGATATATATACACAAAACTTCTATCCTTTCCCGGAACTGAAAATTGACCTTTTTCAAGCTTCTTGAGTTTGTAACGTTTCCTGTAGAAGTTTTGAAATTAATCAATTATGAATGAAAAGATGCAAAAGACATTTTTTTTTTTGTCTTCTTGGAGAGTACAAAAAATTTTTGCTAGGAATTTAATTGAAGAAATGTTGCCAAAGTTCTATATATTGTAAAACTACAATATAGGTGCATATTTTAGTAATCACTTGGATTTATACAATAGAAAGGTTATCTTAATGCAGTAACAATGAGAAAAGATTATTATGGTGAAAATAAAGATAAAGGAGAATTATATTCAAAATTTAAAATATTACAAGAAGGCCTGATTCCTATTATGTTAAATTAATTTTAAAAACTACGAGCAACCTCTTATTTAAGATAATCTGAAAGCTTATTTTTTCATTTAAACAAGGTAAAATTATTTTACAAAGAAGCTCTTAGATATTTCATTGTTACGTTTTGCATTTTATTCGTTTTTCTTATTGAAAAAGGGCAAATAAGTAAAGCATTCCACGTACTACGGAATTTGAAATAATCCTTCCCATTATGCTAAAAACTTTTCTTTAAAATTTATTTTCGATTTATTTCATTATGATTAATTTGAATTTACTCTAAAAGATATATTTCATTTCAAGATTTTTTCGTTTTTAACTTTTATGCTTTTTCAAATTTAGATAACATGGGCATTCTAGACAAAAAAAAAATACAGCAGCTTTTAATTGATAAGAAGATAAATAATAGGAAAATGGTATGGAAAATGATGATTTTTAAGATTTATATACAGGTAAAGGAAAAAAAAAATTGTTTTTTGTACGATAATTATTTCGAAAAAAATATTTTTCGCATAATAAATAAAAAGGAAAATGTTCTTTTTTTATAATTGAGATAGATATTATTCTTAGTGATTTTCTATTCTAATTACTTTGTTTTTTGTTAAAACACTTTTAATCGCTTGTTTAGTTGTCTCCCATTAATTCGGTAGTGGAAAAGAATTAGCACATGTTTATTCGTGATTCATGGTTGATTATCGACTTCATTAGGTTCATAAACATACCTTTTTTTATTTATCATCATATTTCATCATTTTCATTCATAAAAAAAACATAGCATTGTGTTTTGAAGCTCTGAGGGTGACCTTTCTGACAAACGACTCAAGAGAAAGTTTTTATTACATGAAATACTAGAATTTTATACCTAGTCTTATTTTCCGACTCATCCGACGACCACCTATCCTCTTGCGTGACATGCAAAAGGCACTTATATATCCATCAACTAGATCAAGTGCCTTTTGTCAATATGGCGAGAAATGCACGAATGAGGAATTGTTAATTCATTCTTTCAAGACTCCGTCTGTTTCTGATTTGAACTAAGAGTTTGTGTAATTTTAATATTTTATTTCTTTTGAATTATTTCATTCATATTTTCAATATGACTTAAATATTCAATTTATTATTATTAAAATTCAAAATTATTTAGAATTTTCTTTACACATTATTGATAAAAACACACTAACGAGTTAAGTCTGGATAATTATTTAGCATTTATTTTATATCATAAAAATATTAAAAAAATAAAGAGTTAGTTAAGAAATTAAATGAACTTGTAAAACTAATATGCAATACACGATACAGTTAGAAAAATTAATTTAGTCATTTACTGTTAAAAATTACTAACCGAAAACGTTTTTTTAAATCTCCTGAAATAGCGCAGTACTAATATGTTTAGCACGAAACTGGAAATTTCTATTTTATTTGAAAACTTTTTCTTTGGAACTATTTTTTAATTCAATAAGCAGAAAATAATATTCGAAACTGAATACTTTCAAGATGCGTGATAAGATATTAAAACTGGAAAAAAAATATATAGTGAGAATTACAAGAGTTTTTCTGCATATGTAACTCGATCAATACTGAAAGGTCCTGAACGCCAGTTCAAAAAAATTACAGTAGGTGACCTAGACGCCTGGATATCACTTTAAAATTCCTTTCTCTTTCGTTAAATGTGCTTGGTTAAATATTATTGCTTTGTTTTTTAGGGTCCAGAGGTGTTCGAAGGATAGGGAAGATTTCTTAGAACACTCATAGGATATTCGATTATATATTTGCTTAGCAGTCATTAGTTAAGCGAGTTCCTCTTTTACTTATCAACCTTTAAAAATACGATCTTAAGGCTGTAGAGATTTTTTTTTTTAAATCTTTCAAAAGGAAACTTGGGCATTTTAGTATTCTGAGGTATCTTATTTCGAATGATCTTAGGAATGAAAGAGTTAAACTTCTAACTGGATGAGCTATTTATATAGATTCATGGATTATTTATTGAAAGGTTTCTACATCATTTAGCAATAAAGGCCCAACAATTGAACCACAAATTTTTTAAAAAAATTTCAAAATTCACAAGGTTGAAAAATAAAGATTTTATTTTTAAAGCTGTACAATGTTTGTAAGTTATATTACAAATATGAAACTATTTCTGTTTTGATTTGCAGATATGCTTTCTAAGCTGAAAACAGAAGAGGAACATTTTGAGATAATACTTATAGTTTTCCAATTGTTAAAAAAAAAAAAACATTCGTAAATTAATTGAATTAATTTAATAAAGGGTTTAATATTATCAAGAGTAACTGCAGTATTGTTTGACACATGTGTTTATAGCGGCGTAGCGACAGGTGGACAGTGGTGGCTTGTCAATGAAAAAAGCAGAAACGCTACAAAAAAAAAAAAAAAATTAAAGATCAAACACATTATTTACTAAAACCAATAAAAGTGTTTTCCCTTTCGACTTTTTAAAGGGCACAAACTTTATACTTTTGTGCAATAGTAAAGAGAAAAAAATATGCATTTTGGACCACATTCCATTGTTTTGTTAAGCGCAAAATTCAGGGTTGATGTCAAGACTGCCTTTCAACAATTATTTAGCATACTTTATATATTTTGTAGTTAACCGCTCTCCCATATGCATGAACAATTTGTCTAATTGATGGATATGATCGAAAATCGGGGAATATCAACAGTTCTAGAAAAAAATCATATACTAAAATTCATTCATTTAGCTAATACCAGTTATGAGTTATCGCATTTATGTATAAAATAAAAAGATAAAAATTCAATCTTTCAACAGATTTTGTCCAAAATTGGATTCAGATCTAGAATTCAGGTGATAAAATCCCATGCTAAATATCATCCATATAATTTGGTGTGCTTTTGAGTTTCCATGCTCGTATGCAATTTCACAGACTTTTAGATATATTTCCATTAACATACCTAAATTAATAAAAAAATATTCTTTATGTAAATATGGTAGCACAGACAATAATTAATTCTTCAAGGTAAGCAGATGAAATTTGACATATGTCTTAAGACCAGAATTATACTTTCCAGCAAATTAGGTTCGAAATTTCTTAATTTCTCTTCACGTGTTGATGAGTAATATAACTCAGAAACAAAGAGAGTTGTAACAGTTTGTGAGTACAATTTTCTTTTTGACACGAGAAAGTAAAAATTGCCATTAGCGTTTATTACGTAAAATTATTAATTCAGCCTGTGTTGAATTTTTTGCATTTCAAAAGATTAAATAAGCGCAACATTTAATTTTCTTTCCATTTGTCTAAATCAGAAAACTATAATTAAACAATTGACTCGACGAGACAATTTCATATTCGCTTATAAAACGTTATTTCCATTCTTGCATATCAGAAACATAAAAATATGTTTTCCCTCTTTATTTTAAATGATTAATCAAAAAGATATGAAGGAAACCGTTTTAGAACAATACGTGCTGAGCCAGAACTATTTGTTTCGCCCGAACTCAAATAGAATCAAAAGAAGTCAAGGTAGTTAGGGAGAAAGGGAGAAAAGAAGGATGCCAATTAATGATTTTTTCCTACGTTTATGAATAGCTCGAAAGTCTTTTCTCTCGAAAGTTTAGCTATGCTTCGCGATATGCACGGAGTACAAATACCGTTATTACGTATTGGAAGCATGATGGATGATGATCTTAATTTCTTCATGCTATACTGTTTTGGAAAGTAATAGAAGAATTTCCTATCTGAAAATTATCTAGAATGCGACAATAAACTGCTTAAGATACTGTCCGTCAAGATCATGAATGATTAGAAGTCAATAATGGTTATGATATAAGCTAATAATTAAAGCAGTATTTGTTGAAATCTCAATGGACCAGAAGGCATTGTAAGGTCATTGAGTGTGCCGAACCTCATGTTAAGGGCATCTTAGAGACAAATATTTAATGAATTATTATTATAAGAAAACAAAAACATATCATACCTTAGGAGTCATTTACATCGTTTAAATCATTAATGATGATTGAGGAAGAAATAATAATGTCCACATGTCATGTCAAAATATTAATTTAGAATGCACTTAAAAATTTCACTTTGTTATTTGATAAGATTGAAACACATGAAGAATGAACACATAATAGAATCGGCATTCTGCAAATTACTATACGTACATATCTAAAAAAAAATGTATATGCTACTTTATATTAGTGAAAGGAGAAATACTACTCCAAAGAAAGGAATTTCTTAATATTAATTTTAACTTTGTAAAAGGAGACGAAAAAATTATTTGATGAGGTAATGAAATTAGTCTGAATTTCATCGTAAAAATGAAAAAAAATCATCGCATGTTTTGTATTATTTTTTTTAAATTTTTGATTCAAATTTAAAAGTTGCTTTGAAAAAAAAATCTAAAATAATAAAATTGATATTTTTTTTAATTTTTAGATAATGTAGGAAAAAAAAAGATTTTTCGGTAGTGTTTTTGGTAGGTATAACTGAATATACCATAAACTTGTTTAATTCGTAATTAATTTATATTTTAATACTTTTTGAGCTCTGAGAAATTTACAGTGATCTACTTTTTTCTAATAAGGAGCCTAAAAGAGCACGTGTTTCAAATTACATGAAGATCGGATAAAAATTATAGTTTTGTTTGAAATATACTTAAACAAATATTCATCATAGAAGTTACAAATAGAAGTTGCAATAAACAGATATATTATGTCAATAATTTCAGCAGAAGAAAATTATATATACAAAATATAATATCACAATGCAAAATATAATATCACTATTAAAGCAAAATTGATTTCGTATTTTCCCTTTTCTAGAATGATTATGTAGCCGACATTTTTCTGAATGTTTGCATAAATGAATTCGAAAGAAAATATTTACTTCTTTAGTTATAGGAATGAAATGCATATTGACAATTTAGTTAAATCTCCCAAACAGTATAATATGTTTTCAGGTGAAATTTTAAATACATTAAATATGAATGGAATTAAAAACTCGCTCTTATAATGCGTTTATATTTTATCCTTTGTATTTTGTTATCAATTTCAGATTAGAATATATAAGTGGAAAAATATATTCCGTTTCTATGATTTGTTTTAGTTGATTTTTATCTTTCCAAGAAAGTGATTTCAGGACAGTAATTTCAGTCTTAAAGTATGAATGACGTCTTATTAGGAAGAAGCAATTTTGTTTTGTTTCATTTTTCTGAATGAAGAAATTCTAGCTTAATTCTGATATTTAAATGATCATAAAAATTGCCTTGAAACATAATTTTTGAGAAGTAAAATTTTAAATTAAAAAAAAAGTAGTATATGAGTAATACTTATTTTTTCGAAATTTTTTTTTAAATCTTTTATCAGCGTTACTTTACTTAACCAAAAAGTTATGTAAAAAATGTATCAGAGTATAAAAAAAAATGAATAAAAAAAACCCGGCTATCTGGAAAATATCTTAAGCATAAAGCACAATTATAAATGCTATGAGTAAATTGGAGTTGCAATCATATATATATTTATATTCTTTATTCCGTTGTTAAGAGAAATTGAAAACAAAATAATAATAATAAATTTCACAAAAATAAACCTACTTCACTGGGACGATTGTGTTCTTCAGTTTCCATCACTGAGCCGATTTTGAAAATTTTGAGTTCATTTGGAAGATCATGACACTTAGATATATCATGACTACTTATCTCCTACTTTTTGCTGATTTTTGAGAAAAATCAAAAATTATTATATGTAAAAAAATGAGGTCAGAGTTATTACTTTCCTTACACTGGACTGATTTCATAAATTTTTATTTTATTTGAAAACTCTTGGTGGATACATACGTCATTATTGGTCACTTACGAACTCACTTGTTGCTTAACGATCATCTCAGGCGTCAAATCCTGATTAGAAGCTAGGTTATCATCATCGATAGTAGCTTAACTTGCTTAAACAAATTTTTAAAAAATGTTAATTAAAAGAAAATATGGGTTCCGTTTAAACAATAAGTGAATATAACATATTCGAATAACCAGATTATTGTGTAATTATATAATTATTAATTTATAATTCTTTTCAAAATGGAATCTGGATTCTGTTTGAACAATAAGTTAATATAACATATTCGAAGAACCAATTTATTGTATAAACTTAAGATTAGATTTGGCCCAATTATCATTGACTTATAAACAGTCTGTTACAAACCATATTTCATTAATTTGGTTAAAATGACTTATAGAGATTTAACAACAGTTTAAAATGACAGTCGTTTTTATATACGATTTCTATTTTTGTGTCAGAATTTTTCAGTGATGAAAATGAAAGAATCTCGCTATTTGGAGACACAGATCTTTGTGCCTGGGCTTTGCCTCTCTGATGGTAAAATATGAAACACAGTATTTGATTATTTTTTTAATAAAAAGTTCTATTAATTCCTAAACTGAATATTTGAGGTTAAGTGGACATTATAACAAACAGAGCTAAATATATATGTTAATATATAATCGTTATTTCGTATTTATATGATTTATCAAAACAATTTTATGAACTTTAAAAATATTATTTAGCATTTATCTTAAAAGCTATTTATCCGTTCAAAACAAATAGTTCCACATCTAAATTTGTCTAATTCCATAAATCCCATTAGATTATAATTGCTAGGAATTTAAAGTTTATAATTATTTAAATCTTATAATTTATTTTGTAAAAATCCTTCTTTTATAAATTGCATTCGAAGAACCTGATGGATAGCGCCTCGTTAATTACAAATCAATTTGCTGAAAGAATATTCTAAAAACGTGATATAAAATCATGATAATTTATTTTTAATACTTAAAGTAGCTTTTAATATTTCCAATTTCTGAAAGGGGTATTAGCGCAAATTAAATCCCTGACCAAATTATGATTTTAAATAAAAAAATAGCAATATTTTCTTTCCATGAGTATTTTGTGCTGCCATCTATTGATAATGTTTTAAACAACAATTAATGAACGTATTCCTGGTTGTACAAATAAATCACGTTTTTAATTTTGAGAAGGAAAAAGTGAAAAACCTAAAAGTGTAAATTGAGAAATTGATAGATTAAAATAGTGACCTAATCTTGAGCCAATAACTCGTTACAAATAAATGAATAAAAATAGAAAATACGAGAATATTCATGTTTTCTAAACCTGAACTTGTCACTTAAATCATAGTTCAAGATTTCATCATTGTTTTGTGCTGCCATCTACTAAAATTTAAATAAACTAAAAGCCAATAGTAATATTTATTAATATACATATAAATCAATTTATTATGGTTTCGAAAAAAAGAATGAAAATGGATGTACTTCAGTTAAAATCAGAAACTAATGGATAAAACGAATAGCCGTTTCATTAACAGGCGATTAGTTGCACATAAAAAAATCAAAAATATGACTAAATAGGATAACATTTATAATAGCTAAAATTGAAATATTTGTAAAATTAACGAAATTTTGAAATTTCAGAAAATACGAGGAAAAAATTCAAGAATAAAAAAAATTAACAAAATTTAAAAAAAATATTATTGATTTCTGATAAATTGTAAATTTGCTTCGAGCATTCTACAAAATATTTAATGAAATTTTCAAAATCATTTATAGAATTTCTGCAAATTTAAATTTAATCAACCATGAATATGGAAGGTTTTTTTTAATTTTTTGGAATAAAAATCAATTATGTATTTAACTTATTTTTTTGAGTAATTGATAATACATTTAGATAGATATAGATATAAATAATTAATAATTTTAATTATTTATGGTATAAATACCGATTAAAGTAAATTCGCGATATAAATCTGTTGAATTTATTAATTACCAAACGTTAAATCGTTTTATTCCCTTTCTTTACTCTTTTTTTGTCTCACAACTCATTAAGAAGGTGGGAAGTTGTTAAAAAATAAGCAGTTTTTAAACCCTAGTTTATTAGCATTATCGATGATGGAAACATGTCTAAGTCAGTGTTTGACGCCTAAAGTGTTCATAATAGGATATATTATAAAAGGTTAACAATTCCTGTATCATTATTTTGGTTAGTCTTGTCATTTAGATTTACTGGGTGTTCTAGTGGCACATGGTACACTCTTAGTTGTGCTAATTAGAAAAACAACGCTATAGAGATGAATTAATTCCACATAAGGTATTTCTATGGCACCATTTTCCTTCAACAATACGAACATGCACCCAATTTAATTATACAATATTTAATTACACAATTTAATTATACAATATTTAATTACAATTTAATTATGCAATATTTAAGTATTCAATATTTAGTTTTATAATTTATTATGCAATTAAATAATTTATAATTTAATTATACGATATGAGGTTATGATAAATTAACTTCTTTGAGATTCGTAAAAAAAGGCTTTTAAAAGAATGAAAGATCATGTTGTAAATGTTATGTTTTTAAAAGCTGATTTATCGTTTCAAATTAAGCGTTCTGAATTAATTTTTTTTTTTTTTATCATTTTGAAAAAAGTATTACTTGTTAAACGGAAAAATGTAACCGCTTTATTACCTTAAAAAGGCTAATATTGAGATAATAGATGATGTGTAATTAGATTTTTTAACTGCATCCTCATCTACTGTGTTATGAGCAATAATCACATAATTCATGTGTTTTTATCATACATGATATCATTCTGCATATTATTATTCCAGATAACGTTTCTATAATATTTCAAAATAGAAAATCGTTGTAAATGAGTTCATATTATTATCATTTCTTATACGTTTGTAAACTCTTTACATATTTATTTTTGTTTTTTCTTCTGTAAATATTCTGGTATTTAATAACCCATCAAATCTTTCAGTGACCATAATAGTTACGGATACTGGAGTATGAGATAGTGTTCTGTTCTGTACATTTCAACATGATGCATTACATGTTTCACTTTAATTATTACTTATGAGAATTGATTTTCTTTATTTTAGGCATTTCTCTAAAAGTACGATTAAGGCTACAATTTAATAAAGATCAATATAGCAAAATTCCAAATTCCCAAACTGCAATTACCAAGTTTGTTGTATTTGCATGCTATCAATACTCTCTAAATGGACCGTCTGGCAGTCAATCAGATTATGAACGTGTTTGATTATTTTTGTTTATTTTGGTCACATGCCTTGCACTGAAATTCATAGAATACAAAGGTTCATTGTGTATTAGATGTTTGGTCTAATACATGCTGACAGTCAGTCTTCCGAATTACATATTTCCTATAAAATTTGTATGTCTGCAGTTTTGATGCCAAAACCATATTCAAAATTTCATTCATTCAGCATTTTACATTTTTCCAATTTTATATTATTTGCAGAAAAAAGAGTAGAACGACAAAAACAATTAAAAACGACATAAGCAAGCATAATTATTTTTATATACGAAGACGTGTAAGCTCATTTTAATATAAAAGCTCGATTTAAAAAAAAAAATATTTTTCATTTCATCCATATAAATCGCTCAATTAAAAAGTTTGAATATAGGTTGTTTTAAAGATTTAATGATGTTCATGCCTACTTCTTTTTTTTTTTATTTGTGAACTTGTTGTTGTGTATGTCTACGCAATTGCTCTAAAAAAAGGCAATTTTTACATAAATGAAATTTGTAATATTATATTTTCGCAAAATAAAAATTGTGAAAATGCATGATATTAAGAAACAACTCTGCTTTCGAAGGATATTTTATTGCTGAAATACAAAATTGATAATACTCACCAATACACGATACTGAAAGCAAAACGGGCCTCAACGCGGAAAAATCACGGAACAATCAGAAAAGCAATCCTAAATTTCTTTATTAAAGTATTAATAGTATCAACTGCAGTATATTTTATTTGCTGTAATGGTAAACTTTATATTGTAAGTTATACATAGTAAGGCAAATACTAAAGTAAGAAATTGAAATAAAAAAGATTAGATTAATGATAAAATATTGAAGAAGTTTTTTTTTTTATACATACATTTTTTTATATCGTTTGGTGTAGTTGAAATCAAATGAATACATATTTTAAATGCCTAATGTGTTTTGAACTGTTTTAGGATTAAATGCATTTAATTCTTAAATTTCTGATGTATGTTTTAATTTCTAGTTTATATTTTAAAGTTTTTATCATTAATTTAATTAGTTTCTTTGAATTTTAATATTTATAAGATAAACTCGATAATAGGATATTTCGTAGCTATGTTCACCAATGGATGCTGTTATCAACACAAAAATATTGATTTTATTTACTAAACTACATGGCACACAACTCTAATAGGCGTGGGTATAGAAATCAGAATGACCGTACTTATCACGACCTTACCCAAAGTTCACATATTTTAAAGAGAACAGGGATGGATTTATACTTATGTTAGAGATTAAGAAAATTTCAGGGAGTTCCCGGTTGTTCCAACGCGGTTTCTAATAAATGAATATAAAACTAATGATCGATGCACAGGACAAAATGTTGAAATTGAGAAGATATTTCTGAGAATTTCATACTCTTCTTTCTCTAAACATTATCTTTTATTTCCTTTGTATAAACGTTAAAATATATTCATTCTTATTTCAATTTTTTAAAAAGAAGAAATTATTAGTCATATAGCAAAAATTTTTATTATAAGTTTTCGACACGAATTTTATTTTTAATTTTCTTTATTGTTTATTTATTTTGTAATATAATTTTGAATTTTTTTTTATCTTTCTGAATTTTGATGATATGCTGTTTGCAATAATATTTTTTATAATATGTATAATTATACTGAATTATAATAATATGCTGTATTTCTTATAATATAAGAGCTTAATTTTTTTAAAAAAAATATTTTGCATTTCATTCGAAAGTACTAAGTTTCAGTACGGTGATGGTCATAAAAAAATTCTATTAAATCTGTAAGCTAATAAAATCCCACATTTAATTAAAGGACGAATTTGAATATTTTATAATCCCAATAGTGCGAATTATGGGTGATCACTTTTGATAAATTTCAGTGGGCTTCATATTTTCAACAAATTTCTAATTTTTATGAAATTGCAAAAGAGTTATTTTAATTAAATTTTTTCATTATAGAATTATTTTTTATTTAGTTATTTTAATATATGCCACGAAAAAAGTGTCCAAATAAAATCATTAATTAGACTCAATGAAGTAAAATCATTGAAAAATTAGTCATAATTATCAGTTAAGGATTGTGTTAATTGCAACAAAACTTTAAGGTGATTATGGACTATGAGGAAATAATAAAAATAATATAACCTTATAAATTACTATTTTACTGTGCCTGTCATCTGGAATGCAACTTTGTTTCTTAAATGCATAATTAATTAATCAACCTATCTACGGCTATTCTCAATACGGTTAAGCATAATTAGTTAATCAATCTAACCTATCTACGGCTATTCTCAATACTTCTACTCTTGTCAGTTGCTTTGTTGGATATTAGCTAATGCATCACCGTAGTATTCAGTTATCATAGTGTAACGGATTAAAGTTTTACGTTGTAACATTAAGTAATTAAGGTCTCACAATCACAAAGCATCAAGGGATCAAAAGTACCTAAATGTGAATTAATTCATACAAAATTGATCAAATTCTTGACACATTAGACAACTATAATTTAATAATTATATTTATTTAAAAATTGACTCGCACTACCTTAAAATACCTTGAACGTCAAATGTAATGATTTTGAATAATTTATCATTCAAATATTTTTCTTTCTATTAGAAATAGCGTTTTTGAGAAAGCTACTTAATGTCAAGTATCTTAAAATGCACATTCGGATTTAAAGTCAAGATGGTAGATGCTGAAAGGACATGATTTATGAACTCGACTATGAATACTGAATGTTCCTGGTTCAAAACTCGATTCTGCTGATAGTTGCAACAATTGGCTAGCTCTATCATTATAAATTATCCTTTCACTAAGATGGTCTGAGAATTTAAAGAGGTAGTTAAGGGCTCATTTTTTGTCCTCGACATTTGACCATTGCTCAGTATTACGATGTTCGTCATAAAATAAATCTCATGTTATTTCCTTATGAATGTAAATATAAATGACTAAACTAAATCATGGATATGGTCCCCACTTGTATATCTACCTGAAAATATCTGTGAATTATTAATGGAACGCTATATTAACTTATATAATGTTAAATACTCTCAGAAGATTCAAGGTAAATAAATAAGGTTTTGATAATACACCCATTTATAATCTTATTTTTTAATTATGTTATTAAACTGTCCTTCTAATGATGGATTGTTCATTCGATGTTTCGTTCTTGCACAAAATTCTAAGTAAGAAATAAAACAAATAAAATTTTCAAGGACAGGTAATGATGTTCCCTGTATAATGGAGAAAAATTACCGATGGCAATATTTCAAATAAAAAATATTAATTAATAACATAGCGACGATTATGATTGTAATGTGTTGTACAATACAATAAAAGAAGTAAATAATTCATTTGGGTTTATTAGAAATAATGATATTGAAATGAAGCTCTTGTTTCTTATTCTATGCAAAAGAAAAATGAATGAAATAAAAAAATAAGTTTTATTAAATCTATATGTTGTTATCCTTGACAGTAATACTTTTTCAAAATATATTTGCTACAAGAAACAAACAATAATTTGAAGCAATTAAAATTCTCTGATAGCACACTTAATACATTAATAGTTTTCAAAAGCCAATATTAATTACGAGATTTCTCATAATATTAAAGATTATTTAATTAAAAGCACAGCGATAACTGAAATCCAAAGAAAAAAGAAAGAATTCAAATTAAAGTAAAAAATTAAAAGTATGAAATTTTAACTAACAGAAATTTAAAAATGTGAAATTCATCTTAATCGTTCTATATCTCGATTTCAAGCACATTATGGTTCCATTTCTACATTAGGATTGCAAATACAAAACTGCATACTATATGAAATGTTATGAAAACTCCAGGTTTGTTTAGAAGTTTAGAATATTTTTGGTAAGATTCGCACCTGTAAACATTACTCTTTCATTAATGACAAAGAGTGGCATATCAGCTAATTTGGAATGAAAGGGAATAGATGATTCAGGTGTCATAATTCAGGAAGTATGGAGGCAAAATTTAATTATGTTTGACTTTTGAAATAGAATACTTTCAAGGAGCGTTATTATAAAGCTATATAATGGGAGCCATTTACTTTATAAAGCTATTGTTGATGACTGGAATTAAAAAGGCGCATTTTATCTAAGAATATGCTTAAACTTCTGATTAAAACATAATACATAAAAATTTTGTTTTCATATATTACATATTAAAAATGCTTGTTTATTTGATACTTAGGAAGAAACTTGCATACAAAGAAACTTAGCACTTTCATATAAATATTAATTATTATTAAATATTAAAATAAAAAAAATAGAATTTCAAAGAAGTATACAAAATTTTATCGTATTCTTTAAAGAGGTTATGTTATTGAATAAGGAGTATTTTTATTCCATATATAATATTTTAATACTTTATCTCTTTTTGTTATTAAATTGGAGCACATAATTCATTATTTGAAATTAATAAATAAGTATGCATAATTAAAAAAACTAAAAATTGATAATTAATAATATAATTATGGAACTCTACTTATCAGAGATAAAAATCATCAGTCAAATAGATTGGAAAATAACTTTAATTTCCAAGATGGCGAAAAATTTTAAAAATTTTATTTTATAATATTTAACATATTTCATCTTTTATTTCTTTTTAATTTAAATAAGCATATATTGAGAAAATTAATGATTCTATTTTAAACAAAATTAATCAGCTAATAAGTAGAACACCCTATTTTGGGTGTAAAAATTAAGTTATTTTTGTTAATGTTTAATACACTGGGTATTAAAATGTTAAATATTAAAATTAAACATCAACTAATAACGACTGATTAAACTTTTTAGAATATTCCGTACCAAGTTTTTAGTAGTTTAAAATGAACGTATTTATCATTTTTCTCTTTGACAAAAAATTCAGATTACATATAGAACTTAATACTTTTTCTTTCACATTTTTAATCGCAGTCTAACTAAATTCATCCACAATCATTTTTTTATTTTCTCTGACTGTTTTATTACATCTTTAGTAAGCGCTAAATGTATGAGTATTCGCTTTCTCATTGAAATACGGGAAGTCAACCATCTAACTCTCCGATCCGCCACGAAGGCACAGGGATTTAAACCATAAAACTGAATGACCGGACCGCCGCAACAGCAACATTGGCGGGAACTGTGGTTGAGTCCTAAGGGCCGTCACCAGCCACGATAAAACCCTCCCCGAAGGAAGTACGTCCCGTCATCGATAGAAGGAGTCAGATCCCCCACCTATTAGTGTACCCTCCAGGGTGGCGAGATTAGGGATTGCAATACCGGTATACCGGGATACCGAATACCGGTATTTTGAGCCATTTGTACAATTTTGTAATACCGGTATTCACAAGTTTAAATACCGGTTTTTCGGTATTTACTAGAAATTTTTTAAATTTCTATACTATATGTTCAAGTATCGCGAACATAGCAAAATAGTATACGTTTTTGTTTTATGTCTCCCTAACGGACGAAATTAATTAGCTAATTAATGGCTTAATTAATTGCTTAAGTCTAACTTAGCGAAACATGGATTATCCCTGAAAGAAGATATTGTATCCATAATGACTGATGGAGCAACAATTATGAAAAAAGTTTAAAAGTTGATTGATGCAAATAAGCAATTGTGCTATGCTCATGGAATTCAATTAGGAGTAATAGATGTATTATACCAAAAAAATAAAGAACAGAAGAATCCAAATACTGTGGATATAGAAACTTCGGATTCCAACTTTGAAGAGTGTAAGAGTGAGAGTGATATTGACAGTGAAGATAATGATAATGTAATTGTTGAAGAAGATATTGCTAATGAGGATGAAATATTTACCCATCAAGAATTGCTTCCTATAATTTATAAAGTTCGAAAAATTGTTAAGATTTTTAAACGTTCCCCTATAAATAATGACATATTACTAAAATATATACTAACTGAAAATAAAACAGAATATATGTTAATATTAGATTCTAAAACACGTTGGAACAGTTTACTCCTAATGATGGAACAATTTTTGAAACTGAGAAATCCAATCCAAAAAGCAATAATCGACTTAAACCTGTAAATTAATTTTTCAGATAGTGAATTCGACTTAATATCCAGAACTATATCAGCTCTACTTCCAATAAAACTGACTATTGAGGTATTATGTCGGAGAGATTGTAATTAAATAACAGCTAATGCAACAATAAATTTCCTGTTGCAGTCACTGAAAGAACAGCACACATCACTATCTAAAGAATTATATATTACATTGAAAAATCGCACAGAAGAAAGGCACACAGAAATAGAAAATGTCTTATGGTATTTACATAATTATAATGATTTTAAAAATGAAAATGAAAAAGAAGAAAAGAACCAATTCAAATCTGATTAAGTTTAGAGTAAATTTTCTTAAATTTTTTTACCCACAAACTTATCCACATTCAGAAGAATTCGGTTCAATTATCGAAGATTATGATGTCACTACTGTCGATAGTGAAAAGGAATTGTCTCTTGAGCAGAAATTAGAATTAGCGATAAATAAAAAAAAATTTCAACGTACCAAAATACAATACAGAAATCAGCTATATCCAAAACCATCCGACGAGAAATCGATTTATTTGAAGATGAGGTATTTAGAGATGAAAAAAATGTATCGCGCATTGCTAACAGTACCACCAGCTAGCGTAGAGGCCGAAAGAGCATTTTTGGAGCTGGTAATTTTTACATAAAATTACTTTTCAGGCTTAATGACAGTTCAATTGATGCATTAGGTTTTTTTAAGATCACATTTCAAAAATTTGTAACAGTACCACAGACTAAATAGTGATATTTACACTTTTTTTGTGATTTAAATAAATAAGATATTCCTTTACTTTTTTGTGATTATACACTGTTATAATTTATAAGTTACAAATTCCTTTTTGTGATATTTACACTCTCTAACAAAACTGGCAAATAAAACAAAGAAACACCTGTGTTTTCTTTTTTTTTCTAAAATTTCTAATACCGGTATTAAGATTTAAAAAATACCGAATACCGGTATTGAAATTTTGATCCGGTATTGCAATCCCTAGGCGAGATCCAACCACCATGCCGGAAGCATCCCATCCTCATTTCGAGGTGCCCCCCGGGGGACAGAAATACGGGAAAAGAAATATAAACGGAATTAATTGATAATATTGCAATTGCTTGATGATGAAATAATTATAAATGTTTTTCAATAGAGAGATTATAAAGTTAAAATTCAAACCCATTGCATTCAGTCAATCCAATTGCCTATTTAATGACATTTACTTCACCTAATTATGATAGATAAGAATTAGAGTTACATTTTATAGAATATTCACTCTAATAGAGATCTCATATCTAATTTCTAAATCCATAAAATATGCACATCCTTCTCATAAAATATTTGAAGACATGTGATTACTTTCATGATGTATAATGAAAAAATGCAATAAAATTTCTGTATTTTTAAATTTTTGCATAAAAGTGATTGGAATTAGCAACAATTAAACCAAAATAGACAGTTGAATGTTATAAGTTTTTCAAGATTAGAAAAATTGTGAACTTTTTTAGGTAAGAAACGGTATTTAGCAAAAACCGAATCGAATGATTTGCTCAAAATCTTTCAGAGAGCCTAATAAAACCATTTCTTGATTTCTGAACTAAAAAAAGAAGTTCTTCTTCTAAATAGTCTTTAAATATTTGGGTATAACTAATGAATGACAAGAAGTGCATCTTTTTTTCTCATTTTAAATCAGTAAAATAAGTACAGAATATTTATAAATGAATAGAATGCGGTATTGCATTTTCCGCCATCTATAACTAACCTTTCGACTGTCATACTACACACACACACACACGGTTTTGCAAACATTTTGTACTTTGTATCATTCCAAAAGTGATATTGAACAGTAATAGTTGATTTGAATTCACAAAACCAAAGAAGAACACATTGACATTTTTACTTCGTTGATGTCATTTTGACATATTTGAATGGCAAATTTTATTTCTGCATGAGTTGCGTTAAATGTTGGACTAAAATAAAATAAAGAACACAATTATTTCATAGTAGAGATTATATAAAAATTATATTCTTTATTATGTTCAAAGGTTATTATTCCGTATTAATATTTTGCAATCTCGAAAAGACTTTATGAACACTCTGTATATCATTTCGCTGTGGAGTAGCCAAAATGGGCAGGCTGGATTTCTCAAACCATCAGTATTTTTTTCATTAATATAAATTTAAAACATGCCTGGAATTAGTGTAGGAATACCAATATGATAGGACGATTGTAATTACTATTCAGATGAATTTTCTTTGCATCAAATATGGAATTTGAACATCTGCAGTTCGTATCATCAATTCAAATAACATGCGAGTTTTAGATTTCCCTGTCCAAATGGTAGACTTCAAACGTTCTCACATACTCTCCAATGAAAGAATCACCCCCCCCCCCCTTCCGCGAAAAATTATGTACTAGAAGTACGACACCGAATATCTCCATGGCATTGGCGAGCAATAGTTGTAAAATATTGATCTTTGGCGTGAATTTGATATTTTTACTGAAACTATCGTTTGGTCCTTGGCAATTAATCCCTAACATGTGCTTAATAGTATCAGATAGTCAAATTTGAATTTTAGACCTTGAGTAAGGCTCTTAATACATTTCCTGGCATTGGTGAGCAATAGTTGTAAAATATTGATCGTTGGCGTGAATTTGGCATTTTTACTGAAACTATCGTTTGTTAGTTTCAGTTCCTCGGTAATTTTTTGGCGATTAATAAGTAAGATGGGCTTAATAGTATCAAAAAATCAAATTTGGGTTTTAAATGCCTTTTCTCCAACCGATTGAAGCCAAAATTTGATACAAAGTTACTATTTTAGTCACAAAATTGCATACCAAGTTACGTATGTTTAAGTCATTGTTTTTTGAGTTATTTCTTTTACATGCTTGTGAAACTGGAGATCGACCAATTGTCACTAGCTTGACAGGTTTGGCTTTACATTTGATAGATATCTATTCTTTAGATGTTGAAAATTTGCACTAAATATTATTCATCTAGCTCTCCTATATTTATAGTCATCATCATACATTTATAGCACCACTATTATATTCGGACACTCAAACTTCCGCTAAATGTTCCGCTCAAAAATTGACAGAAATTTGATAAATTTAGTGTAAAGACCATTCACCAAATTTCATCCATCTAAGCGTTTAAGGCGTTTTTAATAAATTTCAAAACTTTTTTGAGTTATTGTTTCAATTGACAGAAATACAGACGAATAGAGCGAGGCACGTGTTAAAAGCTATATTTTACGAACTCAGGGAGTGCTGAAACGTTAAAACTCATCAAAATCTCGAGTTTAAAATTTTTGCGATTTCTCTATATTATGCAGAAAAGTAAAAATGTTTAGTTGATTAGTAATTTCAAGGACAAAAATTTATAGACTGGAAGTAAGAATTTTTCGTTGTTGATAATAATATTCTTAGTTAATTCATTGATTTCTTTCAGTCTTTATCAATTTACTGATCTGCTCCACTGCTTGGTCCGTCGGAAGAAAGAGCCATACATCTTTTGCTAGGTCAGTCTCAGTTATTGTAAAAACAATTTGAAAAGAAAGAGTAAAAACGGAAAGAAAAATGTTGAGAAATCAATTCTGTTTTCAAGGGTCAGCAAAACCAAAATCTAAACACTAATTCAATTACAAGATCCAATGAACTTCTCTTCAGCCATTGCCTCTTCCCGTTCTCAAAGCACTTAGAGCACCACCATTAAAACTTGTGTTCTGCAATCCGAGCCATTACGTTTCGGCTGAAAAGAAACACAAAGAGTAAAAGATAATGAGGTGTAAAGAGTGGACGAGACAATAATATTTCCATTCTAGAAACCTCATCGTACAAACCTTCGTCTCAATTTTGTATATGCATCAAGAAAGAAAGATGACGAAGAAAACCAAAAGATGTTACTGGAACAGAATGTCAGGAGAAAAAACGGACATCCGGTGTATAATGCATAAAGATTTCAAAGCGCAAGGTCGTCTGTTTTGCATGGTGGAGGTCAGCATCGTCTAATGAATACCATGATTGTTAATTAGGTTCAAATGAAAAGACTTCTCCCCCGTTCTTTAACAGGATCTTGAGTCAATTGACACGCAACAACGAGCTCGTCACTTTTGTGCGCCGCAACATGTGCTCATGAAAGTGGTTGTCTTGCACACAAAATCTAGATTCCGAATGTTTTCCATCATTAAGAGGCCATCTGTGAAATTATAGCCTTTGCTCTCTGCTGAATAGTCTTTTCTTGAAGCAGAGTTTTTTTATACATACTTAGCATGATGTCTTTTGTCATGGAATAACTGCTGGGTGATGTTTATGAAATATTTTGAAGGTAGTTAAAGAATACAAGAGAAAGCTAATAATTGTTTAGTAACGGTAGGAGTTTGAAGTCAACAATGTAGTCTTTCTTAAAAATTTCATCAACATTTTTATTCAAAATAAGGCGTTATTTTGATGCTAACTAAAAGTTAACCAGACATTTTTTTAAAAAAAATCAAAGAAATATTGTTTAGGAAAGGATATTTTATTAAAGCTTCAAACCCACAGAGGACTGTTTGTAAGATCTTGAACTGTAGGTGACGATTTTGCCGTACAATTTCACTGAAAATGCGTCATATTTACTGTTCTGATGTATGCTATGATTTCACTTTGGCATTACGGGGAACTTTCAAGCATGTAGCAATGGTGGATATTGCCCCCATCATTAGGTAACGGCTTAAAATAGAAGAATCATC
The DNA here is from genome assembly GCF_947563725.1 of Argiope bruennichi. Taxonomy (NCBI): domain Eukaryota; kingdom Metazoa; phylum Arthropoda; class Arachnida; order Araneae; family Araneidae; genus Argiope; species Argiope bruennichi. The sequence continues at coordinate 64,252,614 of NC_079160.1, forward strand.
GACAGATAATTTCGATATAATTTCAAAATGAGATGTTAAACTATTTTTATCAAACTTTTTTAAAACATAAAAAAGGAAAAAGTATTTTAACCTCCAGGAAACGTAATATAGGAAAGCTTTACTATTAAAAAAAAAGTGAATTAAAAAATTCTTTTTTTTTAATATTTAATTTTTTTTAAATTTATCCTTGAAATTTTTTAATATGAAAAATTATAAAAATACAAACATTAATTCTGAAAGAAGTTTTGGCTTAGTAAGGATAAATAAGCATTCTTAATGGATATTAAATTAAAGAAATAAAGCTTATTGAGTTAACTATTTATAACAGTTTCACCACAGTTATCTTCAGTCAATTAAGAATTCAGTACAGGTCATCATTACGTTAGCTTGCACAAGAATAAAATGATTTTAGGAACATCGATTTGAATACTAAAAAATATCATAAGCTAATCTGGGAAAGAAGTTATAGAAATCGATTCTTACATGAGTCTATATAAAAGTGGGGAATTAATTGGTTGCATTGGTAAACTGAACTTTGTGTTGTTGGTGAACTAATTTGCTTTGCGTAGCGTTTGTACTTACTTTAACATTTACTCTTTTATTTTGCGACTTACATTAAATTTCATTTGAATTCTTCGAAATCTTATTGTGGTAGCAAGAATTTTAATTTACAAACAGAATTAATAAGCATTATTTTTACAATTTAACAAGTCATATTAGAAAAACAACGCAATAAATACAAAGAAAGCAAATTAAAATAAATAATCAAAGAAACATAAATAAATTAGCAATTTTTATGATATTTTAAAATAAAAATTCGGATATCTGAGAAGTAAATACGCTCTTAAAAATAGAAATAAAATAAATAATATTGTATCACTGAAAAAACATTGTTTCAATTTCAAACAAAATTGAAAAATAAATGAGAAATTCCCCCCAAAATAATGAAATATATGATAATACTTCATTTTTTTAATAGATATATTATTTAAAAAGTTTTTAGAAGTTGTTGTCAGAGATGCTAAAAAATGATTTATTTTTAAAAATAGATTAAACTGCTAATAAAAAGTATTAAAGTTTGTAATATCTTTTTTATATGCAGGTTCGTTTAAACGAGTAATAAACGCCATAAATCATAGAGGGAAACATCACCTTGAGAACCAAATTTAATATTTGACGAGTTAGTGAATTCCAAATTAAAAGAGTAAGAATTTCACAGGCCATATCTAATGAAATATAAATAACACTAAATAAAGTACTAAAACAACTTTTTCAATACTCAAACTTCCAATGATGACGAAGAACAATGAATATGATTGAAATTTGAATGGATTTTGAGAATGCAATTTGAAACAATTAAAGAGTTTTCACACTGCAGCTAAAAAATCATAAGTTTTAGATAGTAACATTCTTTATAAACAGTTGCTAATTAATTGATGCAAGAAAAAACGATGATTAAATTGGATCGGTGCTACCAAATCGAAAAATGAATGTATAAAACCTTGAGAAATATATAGATTAAATCAATAAAGACTCTAAAATAATACAAAATCAAAATATATTCATAAATTGCAGAATTTTTTCACTTGCCATTCATTAAGGATGTATTGATTCTAATTATGAAGTAAATGAAAAGTAATGAACCATAAATTATGGCAAACCTGAGTTAATATTATATCTAGTATGCAAATAAAAGGCAAAAAAATATGCAAAAAAATTCTCAAAATTCCAAAAACAAGTTATTCTAATCATGTCTAATTCACCTGAAATAAAACACCACTAACATCAATTTACAAAGTTGCATAGTCAAAATTTAATTTTTGGAATGTGATTATCTCATCTTTATAAATTTAAAATATAACCCAAAGATAATTTTTTTTCTTATTCAAAATTATTTTTTTATCTTTAGAAATCTTACTAAACTATAAAAATAGAATGGAACTGCATAATAAGTATCCCTGAACCCATTTTGATCGAAAAATAAAAATAATGAATAGTTAAGGGAAATTTACGGCGTATCCTGGAAGATTCAAAAATTCCAATTTCACTTCTTTTATTCGCCCGACAAAAGAGGAGCGAAGCGTCTTCAGATTTATTTTTCATTCTCACTAAAATGTCATCAGTTACATAAAGAATGTTCAATGAAGCATCAGTCCAAATTATCAGGACTAACAATAATATTTCCATAAAAATATCCTGATAACTCAATGCTTACCCAGGCAGCAACAGAGATGAATAATTTAATTGTACTGAAGCGAAAAGAAATTTGAATGAAAGGAAAAAAATGATAATATTTTTAAAAGTTAGCTTTCAAAAGAAAGATATCAAAAGCGCAAGACACATTTCTGACTTTTTATTATATATCTATCGACAGAAACCTTAGATTAATAAAGAATGAAAAAAATAATAAAATTAATATCTTCTGAAAAATAATGCTTGTCTTAGTATTTGCCGCTAAATTAAGTTCTATGGGATATAATTCGGAGACAAAAGATTGAAGAACGTGCCTTTATTCAATATCTCTTACATAAAAGAAGTATTTCATCCAAATAAATAAAAACTTTCATATTTTAGAGCATTTTTAACAATTTATTCATTTTTGAAAGTATAAATATTTCGGGGGAAAATTCTTCCTATATATTTTAAGATTAATGAAACGTTTTAGTTTATAAAATAAAGACAAACTCTACTTTAGCTAAAATAAAAGAAAATGAAATTTAGTACCGGCTTTTCCTATAATGTGAAAGAATAACATTGCCTAAATACACAAGCGAAGCTGGCAGTATGTGTGAGAATTAAAATCTAATATGCAAAGCTGAAGTTTAGAGTGGAATTACTTTTTAAGAGTCTATTAAATTTTATTTGGTCTGTTAAAAGGAAAAAAAAGAGTTTCTGCACTATAAATTTAAATTTTCCTAATTACTATGATGCATATTATAGCGTGGACGTATATTAAGGTGTAGAAACGCACTTTTTGAATTATTGCTAACTTATTTGATTTTTTAATGAAGAAATCAAGAAGTCATTCGTTTTCATACAAAGTTAAAAGTGTCGCTTCTCAAATATTTGAAACGTGTTTAGTTTCCTAGTTCAAAGATAAAATGAAAAGAAAAGAATTTTGATAAATAAGCTGATTAGACAGAAAATTAATTATCCTGCTAAACTGATGAGTTAGAATTGCTTTATAAGGAATAGATTTTAAGCAGTGTCATTTTAAACATTCATCTTTGACTATTTGTTCAAGTAATTAAATTCCTATCTATGTTTGTTTTAAAGACATTTGTCAATAAATTATTGGAAACTTTCCGAGAAATGCAAACTAAAAAGCGTCTGAAATGTGTAAGGAAATAAAATAATTTGTTTAAAATTATTATGTTGAGACATATGAGATTAATTATAAGCAAGCAATCCATCGCTTCAAGAAGGAATGAAAATTCTAAAAGAGGACATTTTAAAAAAACACTGAAATAGCTTAGTAAATTTTCTGTATCTAGTGAATCTTCTCATTTATTTTTGAAGATAGAAACTGAATTAATTAATTTTATTGTATCCTGGGACAGTACATAATTAATTTGAAATTACCAAATATACCGCTTTTGAGATCTTATAATATTTTGCTTCTAAATATTTTTTCCGTAAAAGGAATATAAATGAGAGATTTTATAAGTGTCAAAAAATTTAATGTTGAAATTTTGATTAATTTCACCATTATTTGAGGAAACAATTCAACTTTATAATCCATCCTGATTTGAAACATGCATCTCCATCTCACTTGAATATAATAATTTTGAGCGGCAACAAACAAGACCGGTAAAGTTTTGATCGATAACTTTGTTTCAAAGTTGTAGATTTTAGTTAAATTCTAGAAGATTTCCATTAAAGTGTTATATGCCTGTTTGATGGTTTATATAAAAACGATCACAATAAATGAAAGAAAAAAAAACTATTACATACATATTTTGAAATATTACTCGTTTTACATGAAATGATGAAAAATATTTTTAATTCAATTACAATCTAGTGCATGACATACACATTTTATGTGATTAAACTGCCATATTAGAATGAATTACAATATTTTTATAATAATATGTATTTTTTATTCCAGATGTTTATGTATATTGTCAATATAATATAGTAATAAATTAAAGCACAATTGTAGCTTTATCACAATTTAAAATCTCTCTATTCTGACAAGATTTCTTCCAATTGATAAAAAATAAATAATTTGCATGAATTCAATGTCTATAAGTGAAATTCCATGTTGTCCTATAAGTAATAGTTTCAGACATTATAGCTATAGATGAGAGATATTTAGTATTTATCCGAAATTAAAAATAAACGCTAAATCTCAAATCAAGGAATATTCGATACAAATTTCGTATTTTATAAAAGTGGGATAAAAGAAAAAATTAGCCAGTGAAATAAATCATAATTTTAATTTGAAAACAAAAACCTCTCAATAGTTAAAAAATATATCTTTTTTTATTTCAAAATTTCATTTAACTTGTATTCAAAGTATTTGACGCATTCTTTTAAATATATTCGCTTTTAGGATAAAATTAGAATTTCTATAGTTTGCATTTTTGAATACACTATTTGTCTGTTTGGTGATATAATTGTAAATTGATGAAATAAGCCTCATTCTAAAATGAATAAATTTAACAAAAACTAGAAGAACCATTTCAATGTAATCCTGAATAATTTGTAGTTTACGATCTTAGCGTAAATATGCGAGTAAGATGGTAAATACAAAAGAAAAGAAAATAATAATGTTTCAAATAATTATATATATATATATATATATATATATATATATATATATATATATATATATATATATATGTAATGATAAGTTCTTACCTAGTAATTTCTTTATAAAAAATATCACAATGTTCTGAACAGAATATAGTTTTATTTTTATTAGAATTCCTTAATTTAAGAAAGGAGATAGTCAAAACCGTCTAAAATCTTACTGCACAGAAATTCTGTGTAAAGAAGCAAATAAGGGCACGTAGAAAAGATTTACATGCTTTAGAAAATAAAATTTTTCATATCAATATTTGTGGATAACATAAAATATATATTAATATTTCTTCACCCTGAGAGCAATTAAAGTTATTGATAATGTATAAATTTTTATTACTTGAATTGTCAAATCGAGTTCCGAGTTCTATTATAATTTCAATTAGGAATACAGTTACTTCCGATGATTTAATTTTCGATCATTTAGAGTTTTTTATGGAATTACTTAGAATAATAATAGAATTACTCATATAATTACGAAAGGTTAACATTATCAAGGTAGCAAAAAGAGTATTGACCTATTATCTAGAATTTTAAAGAATTTCGATTATTTTGTATATTTCCGTCGTAAAATAATAGTTTTTGTCTTTGTTAAAAAGTACTTGTAAATGTAAATCAGATTGGTATTTCATTTTCGAATAAGAAAATGTAAAAACAACATGCATAAAATTATTAAAGACGCTTGTCTTCACATAGTAAAGTTTATAATTTTATGGAACAGTTTATAATTTTACTGAATTAAAGTTTATGTAGCCTGTTGAAAAAAAATGTCACCCATAATTTCAAGTTGTACTTGCGTAGAATATGAAGTGACAAATGACGTTATATCGTGACTGAAGTGTATAAAATAACAGGAAATGGGCGACTTTGGTGGAAGCTGAACAGACGGCTGAAAGTCGCTGGTATAATTTTTTTTTTTCGAATGCCTTGACTTTGACATTGAAGCTGACGGACAAAATACACACGGAAAATGATAAAGTTATGTATGGTCATGTAATTACCATATTCAATTGTATATACTTTTGTTATTTATTTGCAAGAAAAAATACACTCAATATTTTCCTTTATTAAAGGACACATTAAAAAGGGAAAAGGTACATTTTTGGTAATTACGTGTGGTGGTAAGAAAATAAAGTCAGAGGAAATAAGCATAAAAACAGTATAATTATAAATAGTCCCTTATGGGATTAACATAACATTCTCGATGACCTTACAAGAAGATATAACCTCACTATTTTCCTTTATCCTTAAACGTGGAGAGATTTTTCAAAATAATGAAAGGCTGTAGAGTGAAAATGTCATGGTTGCTTATAAAAATAATATCCTTTATAAATGCACTAAATATTATATCATAAATATACACAAGTTGAAATTAAATAACCTCTACTTTAACCTTAAAAAAGATTTATGATCTTTTTCTTCACACATATAATTCCATAAATGGAATGAGTTTTAGAATTATTGGAAGTTTGGAGGATAAAAAAAAACAATATTTCTATCATCAGTTTTCTATCTAAATATATCAACACTATACTATACTTATATCACTAAAGATATAGATCTTTTTCAAAAAAAGCAGCCAACACATCTTTGTGATGTAAAGGCGGATGTTAAGATCTTTTCTAAAGACGATCAGGCGAAGACAAGGAATTTGCTTTCGTGATCGCCTTGACACGGACTGTGATCACCGGTGCGTGACATACTCACTATCTCGGGATATAAAACAGGGCGCGTGGATCGTCTTTGAAGATCATCAATATGACACTCCTACCATCACTGTCTCTGCTACTGGCAATTGTAGTTGCGGTGTGTGCCACCTACTATCCTTCGTACTGGCCGCAAGCAGGTGGACGATGGTCAACGCAAGGGAGATCTGGGGAAGAGTTATATCCTGGGACATTTTTGGGGGAAGGGACTGCAGTGTGGCAAAGGGGCTATGCTGAGTTATCTTGCAGCCTGAATCTTTTCGAAGGATACGTTGTTTCGGTAAGATTGTATATTTCTAAGATTGTATATTTTCTTTTGTGAAAATTAATTTCTGGTTGTACATTCTTATTCTAAAATTTGGAAACTCAGGTGAAAAAGGTCTATGAATTTAATACGTAAATTGTTATAGGAAATAAAATTTTATTTCATTATTTATATATTTTTCCAAAATTCTTATTGATTTCTAATAGAGGTAATATTCAAGTATCAAAAAATGTTTACGTTATAATATTAAAGGTTATATTTCTATACTTATTACTTTAAATGTATAATTCTAATACTAATTTATATGAGTTTAAAAAATGACATTTGTGTTATAATATTTGTTTTTAAATTTTTTTTTCATTTTGAGATTTTTTATATTCCAAGTCGAAAGTCATCATTTGAATAATATAAAGACCAACTTCAAAAAAAAAAAAAAAAAAAAAAACTGAAATTATTTAAAAGTCGCTGAATTTTAAATAATGATTTTTTTTCTGAAGGTATCAGTTGATGTCAAATAAAAAAACCCCTTCTTATATATATATGTATGTATGGTAAAGTTATAGAAAATTAAAATATTGTTACTGTGATTAAACAAAAATATTTACATTACGGCTGCAAATATATAGAAATTAAATATTTGTACTCTTATGTATGCAATAGGAATTATAATGCAGAATTCTGCAATTATAATTCCAGTTCATAAAAATCAATCCAGTTCATAAAATATGATGATTTTTACAATTTTTCTTAAAATATATTTATATCTAAACCTTAAAAAAAACTTAAAAAAATAATATTTAATGGAAAAATTTTATTTTCTTAGTTTGAAAAAAATTATTTGCTGTATCAAAATATATTTTATTCCTTATTAGTAACCTAAACAATGCCTTCAATATGAAAGGTCTTAAAATCCAAATATTTTATTCAAGATTTAATATTATTAAAATAAGATAAAAAATATTATTTCTGATAGATTTCAACACAGTCTTTTTATTAATATTTAGAACGATACTGGAGAAAACTGTCCCTTTGCAAATAATTTAATGAAACGTATTGTGCAAATAATCAATAAATATCACAAATTATTTCATTCTAATTCGTAACATCGGAATTACTTTGGAAGAGAGAGACACAATTTTTTTTTATTATTTAAAATTAAAATGTGTTTCATCAAAAGAGATATCGAAAATTAATGTGAATGAAATATTTTACAAATAGGCCTACAATACCTTAAAAGGCATAAAAAAATCTTGGCATGGATTTTGAAAATTGTTTAATGATGATGTTAATATTTCAATAAATAGTTACAGAAATATTTAATGTTGTTAATATTTCAGTAACTATTTAGATATATTTTATTTTTGTTCTCTAAAAATTTTCAGAGCTTTTAAAATATATTTAGCCAGTTAAAAAGTGCAATATTTTATATAAAAAATATGGAAACCAAAAAAACATATTTCTATGACTTAACTGTCAATCTTTTAATAAATATTTGATTTAAAATCTTTTTTAACATGCAAATAATGAATAGAGCAAAATAAAGTTCTTTAATCTTTACAACATTTGATATATTTGTATTTATTATTATATTGTTTTTGTTATTTCGAATGTTATGGCTTATTCAATTTAACGTTAGTGAAATAATGCAAATTTACTGTGGATTAACATATCTTATAGTCACTAACAGATTCATTGCAAAAGATTTATCTTTATATATAAATATTTGAAACTGGATGAAACTGAATATACAAATATTTGATATTCTATTAATTTATTCATCTTAATGAATTGTCGAAATTTTATTTTGTTAATAACAACGAGTGAAATGCAAAAGTGAAAATTGTTAATTAGATAATTAAAAATACTTTTATCATACTTTATTTTATTTGCATAAATGAATTTGTGCTGTTGAGATGCTCTATTAAAATATCGAGTAGCCTATTAAAAATACAGCAGTGCATCTCGTATTTAAAATACTGTCATCACAATGATCATAGAATTAAACAAAACTCTCTTCCTGAGAGATATATAGTGAGAAAAAATGCATTACTTTTAAGACTATATGTATTTCACAAATCCTTAATAATTTCTCACATTAAAACAGAGGTTTCTAAAGCATCATGTAAAAATTAAAAGCTGTATTTTTTCGTATTAAACGTCCAAATGCTACAAAAATTGAATTTCAAAGACAACAATGAGTGAATTTACAAATTAAGTACATGCTTAGAAGATGAATCATACAATATAATTTCGCCAGAATGGTCAAGATTTATTTCATTTTAGAAACGTTAGACCCTTTAAAGGATACATAGGTTTTAAAATGCTCCTCACCAATAATGTTTTTTTTCTTATATTTCTATGGTATTCAGATGAATTAAGAAAATTATGTTTCATTATAAAAATATTTTTCTGTCTATATATTGTGATGTAATATATATATATATATATATATATATATATATATATATATATATATATATATATATATATATATATATATATATATATATATATATATGTATATATATATATATATATATATATATATATATAATGAGCAAAATTTAAAATAATTTAGTCATCTATACTATAAGTCTATGGTTGATCTTAATTTATTGACATATCAAATGTAATGAGATATTTATGAATATAAGGAAATATTTTGCCATGAGATATTTATGAAAAGTAAGTGGGATTCGTGCCTATGCTATCAAACTTAAATGAATCCGTGATTTCTACATAATTATAGAATATAGTTAGATTGGTTTCTTATATAAATGAATTAAAAGTACATAATTATAAATGTGATCATGAATTTAATTCATATTTATTTCAAAATTCTGAGTAATTATAGAAAAATTCTTAATCCTTGGGAATAAAGATTAAACGACACAAAATATTACTTGAAGCATAGAAGATAAATTTTGAATAATAGCAAGTAAATTTCGAAGCAAAACTTGCAATGTATTTATAAAAAAATTATGGCATTCTTGCAAAGAAATACGAATTTAAACCAAAGTAATAATTCCTTAATTAAGTTTTTATTCCTATTTCCTAAAAAGAACTTTTGAAAATAATTACATTCCCAATTGTTGTATTACAATCACATGATAAAACATTCTTTATGTGCATTTGAATAAGAGAAACTAAATGGATTGATGATTTTCTAAATTAATACCAGAAGATCATGTCGTGCATACGCCAGTTCATGGTTGAGTTACTAAGTACACTGAAAGGGAGTTGCGTGTGGAAAAAAAATTATCTTTAGATGTTATTTAATGACGAGGCTCGAATGGCGGAATCTTATATTTCCTTACAAATGAAAGTCATTATTTTATGAGAAATAAGTCGTTTAGATTTAAAAATGGTATTTCATAATATTTGTTTTTTTCACTCAATAGCTTTCATTTAATAAGAAAAATGTTTTTATATGCAGAGCACATTTTAGAATTCAGTGGTGATTTACGATTATCTTAATTAGTAACAAAAATTTTTATCATCATCGATGTATTTCACACAATATATTCTTCAAAAAATAGATTAATGTTTCAGGTGTGTTTAATATTGCTTATATATCTATTTGAATTTTATTTTAAAAGAATCTAAATAGCTGTTGGCGTAAAATGGTAGTTCTTCATTTCAGTTGCTCTTATTTAAAATCAGTCAACTTTGGCAACTAGCTAGTTCGTCGAGAATATAGGTTACTTTTAATTTCTTTATATAGGTTATTCTTCTAGACTAACTTGTCTATGATTATGTCGAATCGCCAGACACTAAAGCAGTGTTATTTTAGCTATTTTATATATGTTCTATTTATTATGTATATGAACTTTTCTAATGGAAAATAGTCCAATTGTCATCATAGAGCTATTAAAAGTGTAAATATTTATTCAGTTATCTACTTATACAGGTAGTATTGAAATTTCATATCTTTATTCGTCTTATAAGCCACACAAATAACAAAAGAATCCCATTTTTCAACTTCCAATACTGGAAGAATATCACGAGATTAAATATTTATTAAAATGTTGAAAATAATTTAAATTTCAGTACAACAATGCAATCGATTGTTGGAAATTATGCAAAATCAATAATTTTTAAAAATTACAAGACATCAGGAAAATTTTTTTCAACTTTAAAGAGCTGTTCTTAAAAATATAACTCTTCAATTTTTAAAATAGCGTAAAATTCATTTTTGTGCTGTAATATTTTAGGAAATTGTCACAGAAGGTGTAACAGTGAGCTTTATTTTTAATTAATTAAATTTTAATAAAAAATTCGTAAACGTACTACGAGGTGAATGTTTCCATCCTTCAAATTAAGTACGTACCAAATTTTGAAGCTGTAGATCAAACGGTCTGCCCTGTAGAATGCAAATACACGCACATACACACATCCAGCTTTATTATTAGTAGAGACAGAGATAAGAGTAATGTTTGTGTTTCTTTTTGTAATAATGTGCTTATCATAATTCATTCGAATTTGAGGAGAAGCTTAGTTTGCAACAGAATTTTTGATAATCTTCGGTATAATTTAAAGATTATATATTTAGCAAAAAATATTTCTATTTGGCCAGATTTGCAGAAATACTCATTGCTGCCATACAAAGAAATGATCTTCTTTACTACTATTAAAAAGGAATATGTGTGTATGTGTGTGCTTATGTTGACGCTCTACAGACCAAACATTTTCACCCTCAGCTACCTCAAATTTTAATTAATAAAAAAATTGAGGGAATCTTAAATGTTTCTCCGTCCGAAAATATTATAACACAAAAATGATTTTATGTCCTCTCAAAATTTAAATAACTCTCTTTTCAGTGATACCAATTTTTTTGTTGTGAAAAATTTGTTTTTGAATTTTGCATTTTTTAAAAATATATTTTTGCTCAATTTCCAACAATAGATTACATTGTTATTCCAAAACTGAAATGATTTTCATTATTTTATCAAATATTGAATTTCATCTAAAGATGAAGCATTCTGTTAATCATTTGTGTAGTTTATAGAACGTATAAAAATATTGAAGTGACAATATAGCTACAATATAGTTACAAGTTAGGATATGGCTGAACAGCATATTTACGTTTTAATTGAGCTGTTATGATTAGGAGTAATTACCATTAGAAAGAATTCATGTGCTCAATGAACGAAGAATCTGTGGGATACTTAAAATAACACAGCTTTGATTCTGAAAATATGATGGAATCATGGGCAGGAAATCATATCTAAAATATTTAATTTAAATTAAGTATAACCAAAATTTATGGAGAATTGCTTGGTCACCCTAGGAGATTAGTAAATACTAAAGTAATCGTTAATCATTCAGTAAAGAAATTTCATATAGCATATGCATGGTTATTTCTTACTTTATTGATAGATAGGCACCCCCTCCCACCCCGAAAAAAATATACGCGGGATGAAATCAGGCAAATTGAAGCTTTATTCAACATGTCAAGAAGAATCCGAAATAAGTATAACAAACTCGACAGAATTATGACCATATGTGCAAACACTAAATGGATTTTTGATATTAATGTATTATTATGGATATATTAAGCAAATGTTAATACTTTTGGTTCTATACTGACTATTTATGCTACAGCATTCTTTCTAAATCAGGAATTTTGGATTTTTATTTCTTTACATTAAATAATCTTTTATACCTTAAATCATTTAAAACATTTTCTAATTCCTTCAATTTATTAAATCTCATATATAAACATAGTTTTTAAAAAAATGAATTAAAAATAAAATTTTATTTATACAAAAAAGATTTCAACTTACAAAAATGTTTCAATAATAGTTTACTGAGTTGATTAAACATTTTTATTGAAATTACTGCCAAGAAAAAATACAATGAATAATTTTTTTTAAATTTTATTTTCAGTTGATATTAAAAAATTATACATAGTCAATTTTTAAAATGTCATAATATTTAAGAAGAAATTAATAAATAAAAATAAGTATAATTTTATATTCACTGATAACTTACCAATTTAAAAAAGTACACTGTTTTAACTTGAAAAAGGATTATTTCACAGTTTTTTGAGTGTCTGTCAGTGCGTGTGTGCCTTTATTTAATTTCTATTTCTTTCTAAAAGTTCAAAATACATTATGAATCTATTTCATGATGCTGCTTAAAAGGCAACTATATATACTAGACAATATATGTAGAATAGGGAATTCTAACTTTTGCTCTATTGCATTTATAAGAACTCAGGACATTAATAAAATATATTTTCTGTTGCCTTAAAGGACAACAAATTCATTGAAAATGTGACATTCCAATATTTTGACACACAATATTACCCATACCCATTATATTGTGCCACAAGTAATTTAAAGAATGCTCCATGCAACGAAAACAATGTGCTTTCCCAACATAAAAGTAATCACGGAAATTGCCTTTTCATTCGCCAATTTCAGAAATAGGAACTATTTTGTATCTCCCCATCATTAACTTCAATAATAAGATTTTTACTTTTATTTGTTTTTCTGATTGCACAGCAGGAATGTATCTCATTGAACGCTTGATAAAGAATGAACGCGAATGCCCTTTTTAGCGAAACTGATAGAACGAATGAAATAGCGTGAATCGGTTCTTTCGTGTAGACATTAAGCATATTTATGCAAACGTTGATTTTTAGTGCTTTCATCCTATTGTGCTCGAGGTGTTACGAGAACGCTTTATTAGTAACTTTCTTTGTTGCAGAACGCCACTTTACTCATTGCGACTTACACCGACTGACCGGTCGTACATTCAACTATGCAATAAATTCCTGATGACTGATTTTTCAGAAGCATGGTTTTGTTGAAAATCTTATATTTGTATGTGGAATGTAAATAAAGAATAAATGAAAAAAAAATCGGGAGTTATCGTCTCTTTCAAAATATTTTAAGTAAAAATATATTAAATTAAATAGGCTTAATGTGATTATTCTACAAAAATTTTGGAAAATCAAAAATCATCAATAATTGAGATCAAATGAATCACCATTGCATCTTTAGAGTTTTATGACACATTGTTTTAACAAAGGCTATTCTTTTTTTTTTTCTTGAATTATCGTAAATAAGTTATTGTCTCTTTCAAAATATTTCATGTAAAAATATATTAAATTAAATAGGCTTAATGGGATTAGATTACAAAGAACTTTAGAAAATCAAAAATCATGAATAATTGAGATCAAATGAATCATCATTGCATCTTTGGAGTTTTATGACACATTGTTTTAACAAAGACTATTCTTTTTTTTTCTCTTCTTGAATTATCATAAATAAGTTATCGTCTCTTTTAAAATATTTTAAGTAAAAATATATTAAATTAAATAGGCTTAATGTGATTAGGCTACAAAGAATTTTAGAAAATCAAAAATCATCAATAATTGAGATGAAAGGAATCATCATTGCATCTTTAGAGTTTTATGGCACATTGTTTTAACAAAGGCTATTCTTTTTTTTTCTTGAATTATCGTAAATAAGTTATTGTCTATTTAAAAATATTTCAAGTAAAAATATATTAAATTAAATAGGCTTAATGGGATTAGACTGCAAAGAATTTTGGAAAATCAAAAATCATCAATAATTGAGATTAAATGAATCATCATTGCATCTTTGGAATTTTATGACATATTGTTTTAAAAAGAAAGAAAATTCTTTTTTCTTTCTTAAATTATCATAAAAAGTTATCGTCTCTTTCAAAATATTTTAAGTAAAAATATATTAAATTAAATAGGCGTAAGGTGATTAGGCTACAAAGAATTTTGGAAAATCAAAAATGATCAATAAATGAGATCAAATGAATCATCATTGCATCTTTGAAGTTTTATGATACATTGTTTTAACAAAGGGTATTCTTTTTTCTTTCTTCTTTCTTGAATTATCATAAATAAGTTTGATCATACTAAGCATCATGTTATTATTCAGAGTTTTATGACACATTGGCTTAACAAACACTTTTCCTTTATAACTTTCTTGAATAATCACAAATAAATACGATTAAATGAAAGACCATCGTTTCTATGGATTTTTTGACAAGTTTTTTATTAGTTTACTAAAAATTTCTCCTTTTTTTTTCGTTCCATTTCTCGTCATCTTTTGTTGTAAATTAGGAGCCTCGGTGGCCTAATAGTAATGTCTATGATTATAGGATGGAGAATTTAAGTTCGAAACCCGATTTCATCTTGCACACTGGCATGGAATTTACTAAATGTGATGTTGAGGGTCACACCTTTTCTAGCCTGGGTTCCTGGTATAGAATGGAGGCTCAGACGCTGGCTTTCATCTGACCACGATTCACAAGTACTCTGCCAGACACAAATTAGCCTACTATTCCCAAATACTCTGTCAGACTCTAATTGACCTACGATTCACAAGGATTCTTTCAAACTCAAATTGACCAATGATTCCAAACTACTCTGTCAGATTCAAATTATCTGATGCAGTTTCAAACCACAGACATTTTAATTATTTCAATAAGTCATCATAAAAATAAATACCTTGTATGAAGTAAAGCTAGTATATTATTCTTGAAGTTTTATCACTTGAGTGTGTTAATTAACATTTTGGTAATACTAATCGTTATTTTTTGATAACTTTTTATAAATAATATTGAAACGGGTAAGAATATTTTCCTGTGATTTGCATATAAGGCCAAGATCCATATGAAATGGCAATTCATTGTTTATAAAATTTTAATCAAAGTTAGCAAATCATTTTTCTGATCAAAGCATCTCATTTGCTGAGATTTTGGACTAAATTATAGCGTAATCCCTCCAAAAACTGATTAGCTTGATTAATATTTGGATAATTTGCATTAATCCAAAAAAGTGTCATTTTTTAAAACTCGGTGTAATGTAGATATAAAATTTAATTTTCGTCTGCCGAACAAACTTGTTTATATAAAATTTAATTAAGACGATTTAATCCAAGTGAGATTTAGTGAATATATTGATGTTCTTTTATATTAAAATGATTAAAATTAAATAAATAAATAGTTTCTTTAGTTGTAAGAATTTTTTTTAAATATTAAATCACTTTCGAATATTTTCTGTATAGTAATTGTTAGTTGAGTTATAAATAAAAAAATAAAACCACTTTGTAATGCCTTGTTACACATTTTAAAATTAAAAAAATGATCAATATTACTTTGAATAATTATTTCAAAATAGAATGAATAGAAGAAAAAAAATATTTAAAAACTTTCTGAACAGATATATATTTTATCCGTTTCTTAAATCCTGTTTTTATAACTTTTCAGAACGTTGTTTGGTCCAAAATGAGAGGAGACGTAGAAGAGCCATTATATCCTTGCCCACAATGCTACTATCAGGATCCAAGAATCAGAGCCTACGATCACATGGGTAAATCCATCCTGATGGTACGAGACCCTGGACCTTACGATCGTGGAGTATACAGATGCACTGCTACAGGGCAATATCCTGATGGTCGTCTGACAACACTTTACCAAATCATTCATTTAATGTGAAATAACTGATGTTAAATGATTCGCTTCAAGTGACTGAAGATCCCAAAGAGCAGTTTCTGAACTAATTGAACTTATGTCGTTGTGAAGTGGGAATTTCTCGATAAGTTTCGAGCCAAAAGTGTTATTGAAAAATTCACTATGAGAAAAGTACTTTCTCCTTCAGATTTTTAAAAAGCTATTTAGTTTCATTAATCATTGAATTAAACAGAAATTTAATTTAAAATTCAAATGTCATGTCTTCGGAAAATAATCTTTTACGAAATAATAAGAATTAATGCGAATAAGAATTAAATACATATATATAACGTGCACTTATTTAGTATTCTAAGTAATTATATTTTAACAAATACTTAGAATTGATTAAGAGTTTGATTATATATATTTGATTAATTAATAATGCTTTATGAAGCATTGGTGTTACACAGTTTGTTTGAATTATATTGTTAAAGAAATAAAAAAAATGAATTAATTAATTTTTAAGAATCTGGTCAGACAATTAGACAATGACAGATCATTAGTTTCATTTTAGATTATTTGTTTATTTTCATAGTTATACCCATTAATGAGTTGCACTTTAATGTCATAGCTTTAAATGCACTTATTGAGACAGTCAGTTAGTCAGTTACACGGGCAGAAGTGAAAATTTTGAAGCTCAAACTTTTACTCCTAATTGATTGTCATATTAATGTTTCATAATTTTAATTCTTTAATGATTAGTACATTAATTGCTGTATATATATAGATGTTCATCGAAGAATCTTTCGTCCCTTAAAAATAAAGTATGACTTATAAAGTAAGACTCCTCAGACAATTAAAATGAATAAGATTTAATGATAAAACAAATGAATTAAAACAATGTAAGCGTAGACAGTCTAGTTTCCCTTTCCAATATTCCACTTTAAAGATATTTATCTTTCTTAGCATCTAAAATAATAGATAATATTTTAATAAAGACTTGAAAATATCATACAATAATAGTGACATCTGTATAATGATCTGAGAAATATTATTGAGAAAAAGTATTTTAAAGCTAATTTTTTAAAGATGATCTGCTATATTCCAAATTGCAATAAGTTTGCAATTCACATTCGTCTAAGATATCGAGTTAGAGAAGTGCTGTTTTCTGTTTGCTATAAAGCAAACTGAACTGAAAAATTAATCAGCATAATTTGTAACAGAGAATTTTACTTAATATGTTTCTGCTTACTCATCAGACAGAGCTTAACTTAACTTCAGAAAAGAAAGTTAGATTTCAATCTAACTTAATTCAAAGAAAAATGACGAATTTAAAATTTTTTATTATGTTTCTTGTTCAAAAAGATATTTTTTAGTTGAAGTATGATCTCGATTAAATTTTCTCTGGGGATACTCTGCTCACCAATTAATGATTAAATTTTGAAACATTTCAGACTTTTCGAACTATATACAAAAATTATATATACATTAATTGCAATAAAAAAAAGATATATTTCAGTCAAGTTTCGATATTGTCGCAATTTAAAGGTATTTAGTTTTTGATGATTGCTATATTCTATATATATTTGTATAAGAAAAAAAAATCTATATTGATATCTATTACTATAAAAGATTTATATGAAATAAATATCTACATTATTATTAATAAAGAAAAATATTTTTTTATATTGATTAGAATATTAAAGTTGTAAGATTTTCCTGAATTGTGAAAATGATTGTTGTGAAATGTATTCTGAATAATTTACTATTTCGGGGAATATATTAAACATTGATTGTTTCGAAAATAACTGGATAAGAATTGTACAAAGGAAAAACAATGTTTTTTATTGTATTTGCAAAGATTTATTTTATAAATAAATACTCAAAAGATTACTAAGACTATTTTTCTTTCATGTTTTAACAAACAGAACAATTACTCCGACTTGTTTTGAATTTTTAAACAAAATTAAACTCTTTTTTTGTTTGTTAAGAAACAATTACTTTCTAGAAAGAATGCGAAATAATTCGATTTTAATTCGATTAACATATATTCTAGATGACAATGCATCATTTCATCCTTTGGGAACTTAACTATCATTTAATCGATGAACTGAAAAATTGGAGGAGGTGGGGGGAATTTTTGTGAAGTCTGATTAACGAAGCCGGACGGTGGGGAAAGGTATTTCATGTTTCGCAGTCAAATTTTACTGAGAAACCTCTGTGTAAGTGGGCTACATTTTTATAATCCATCTAGGAACGTTGAAGCCATCGGTGATATATTGTATATCCTCACATAGGTGTGGTGTAAAAGTTTCGAGTGGTGCGCTTCATTCTTGACAATCGACCACAATTTGAATTTGTGAGATCCCGTCCGAAGTAGAACTCGTGCTGCTGTAAAAAGATAAAGATTTGATAAATATAAACAATCCATTCAACTGGATTACTTAAATTTTGGTACTATGCAAGTGGCACTACTTATGAATTTGGGGAGAAATTGATTCTATGAGTCAATAAATGTAATAAAGAAGTATAACTAAAATAGTATAAATATAAAATAATTTTAAAAAAGTATTTTTTAATACCTTATTAACAATTTGTCTTTTATATAGGTTTTAAAAAATTTATTGATAGTTAATCGAAACCTCAGCATTGTGCAAGCTTAAAATATTTCACCATTTTGTAATAATACAAACTTTAAAAATAAAAGAATGCTTAAAATGAAGACAAGGCAGACATTTTCTTGCTACTAAAATTCTCTTAAAGACTGAAAAAAATTTTTGGCAAACACTGGGATTATAATTATTTGCTTCATCTTAAAAGATATGTAGAGATTCAAGGAAAGTTTGTTTATGAATGAATATCTATAATTTACTGAAGAGAAAATTGTGTTATTCTACATTTATGATATTTTTTCAAATATTTTTTTTACCCATTACTCTGATATAAATACTAAGCACAAATGCAAAACTTAGACGTACTATAATGTTGGTACTATCCAAAAGATTTATTTCGAACTTTATACATAGATTTTGAATAAATTTTGAAGCAAACCCAACCATGATGAACACCATTGGAGCCATCAAAGCGGTTTGTAATTGTGGGGGCAAAATGACTTCGCTAATGTTACCCCAAAACTTAAATTTTAATTTAAGCATTTGCTAACAATAAAGAAAGTTGTTAAAAATGATATGAACCATTTGTAAAGACAAAGAATCATATCTGAATTGCTAGTAAATTTCTCTAATCCTACCAGATGTTTTCATTTGTGAAAAAATATATCATGGTGTAATGGAACACTAAAAAATCAACAACAAAGTTTTCAAAATGAATTTAAAACATAGATTCCAGAAAAAGTGGAATGCACTTAACTTTTCCTTATTACAAAATTGATACAATCAAAATGTTATAAAAATCACTTTCATGTTATATTAATGCTTAACTAATTTATATATGATAATATAAGCTTAATCTAAGAAAAAAATTCGAGATAATTACAGAGTATTTGAATTATGTCAAGAAATATGGGAATCAAACAACGAGTGTACCTGGCAAGGAATTTTGAAAGAAAAATGAAGCGGAATGTTTCAAGATCGATACTTTTTTTAATATAATTTCGAAAGAAAGGTTTATTTTAAAATTTTTGAAAATATATGTTGATTATTTTTTAAGTATCATTTACTTTCTTTGCTACGCTTTGCTTCATATATAGTTCTGTACAGCCACTGTACACAATTAAATATGAGGGACGATAGCAAACAGGGATAATGCAATAAGCTTTAAATAATAATTAAAAAAACTTTTTCTGAATCTAGAGCCACAGTTTTTTCCTTTAAATGTATGTTTTCATGGTTTATCAGCTAACGCGTGGTACTGCAACGCGAAGTAGACCAGTGTGATATTTTGTTAAGCAATTTTCATCAATGTAGTACAAAAAAAAGCATTGACAATTTCATATCAAAATGTCTTCACTGTCTTATTTTTAAAAAATAAAATAAATAAATGGACATTGGTTTTCAGTTGTAAAACAATTATTCAACTTTCAGCAGTTATTCTACTTTTAGAGATTCTAATTGTGTATGCAGTTTTATATGTTTATAGAAATTTATATGTTTATATGAACTTACGTTTATCTTTTTTTTTTAATTTAAAAGCAATAAGACTTAATTTAAAGGAAATAATAAATTAATGAGTTGCAGGTAGGTGCTCATTAAAAATAATTTTCAAAACACTTAAAAATAAAAGTAACTTTACACAAAAGGATATGTAAAGTATTACGCGTTTTTTAAGAATATTATTTTGTACGTGGAACTTACTAGGAACGGTTCATAATGAACAAGTAATAAGTTAATGAAATATAGTAGGAACTCTATTTTCACACATTACTCAAAATAGGATTCTAAAATAAATTCCTTTTCTCTTATTATTCTTTTCATAATATCTTTCAGAGCAGCGAGGCATTAGTTCCATTTTTATAAGTAAGCTTCAGGTACTAGATCCATTTATATAAATCCTCTCAAAAACAAATTGAGAATCAAGAAGAATTGAGTTGAATCATATAAAAAGTAAAGGAACGGATTACAAAAAAAATAAAGTTTTACTATAAACTTCTCCAAACACGTTAACGTACGGTAATTTTTTTGTTGGTCATAGAAGTTAGCGGAATCGGCAGCTATAGCCGAAAAACAATGTGTATATATCAGAGCGCACATCAGTCCCGCAGTGCACTTCTCTATTTTTTAATTATTTTTCTTCAAAGAATAATTGATACTTACTTATCGATACTCAGTTGTATACGATAAAAATCAATATATCCGTACATGTTTTTAATTTAACAGAAAATATGGATTCTCTTAACCTCTTATATCTTAGATTACAACCTATTGAACCTGTTTGGAAAAGCCTATCAATATAGCACAAGAAATTGTCCGATGTATCTACGATATTGTTCGATATTCTAAACACCGTACAATATCGTGAAGATATCATGTCAATATTACTGATCATTTGAGCTAATAGAATAATACTGGTTACTGAAGTATTTGCTTCGTTGCTAAGGACTCACTGAAAAACAAGCTATAGATATATTTCTCTTAGAATAAATAGCCCTCTATTAGAAAATTTGCAGATCTTTACTAAGTTGAATAGCGTTTCAAGGACTAGAGTCCCACTTTCTTATATACAGACTTTAAGTGGGACATTAATGATTGCAATAACTGAAAATGTTTGATTTTCCTGGATGTGGCCAGCAACAAGCTAGCTAAAAAGTTATCCATTGCACAAAGAAAAAGGAATCCCCGTTAAAATAAACTCTTATTTTTGATATATTTCGTTCAAAATCAAATACATATCTGTTTTGTTTTGAGAACCATATTTCATGTCTCAACTGTAAAATGTGTCACGCATTTGAACACTTTTATTTAATATACTTTATAAGATGGCACTATTTTTTTACCCCATTTCTCTTATTTTATTTGAGCTTTTAAATTTGATCATATATTATTCTTATATTTTGAAAGATTATCAAGCAAAATAATGTTTGTGAAGTAAAATAATCCATGTGAGTGCGCTACCAGATGTTAAATTTGTGAAATAATTTATTTCAAAAATCACTGAAAATTATAATAATAAATTGCAAGTAAAAAGCTAAAAATGTGCAAAATTATTAGTATTAAAAAATCCTAGTTTTTAAAAACTGTTTCTATTAATTTTTTTAAGCAATCAAATTCATGCACACGGTAGAAAAAGACGAAAATTCTTCTCCCCACCCCCGTCTCCTTTTCCATTTTTTTAAACTTATTTATTCCCTTTTACCGACTTAAAGGTTATCATTAACTACAATCAAACTAACTACAATCAGGATCATCAAAAGCTCTGTAAACGAGAGAGAATATCTGTAAGAATATCCATTACTTCGGTTACCCTGAAAAAAATATTTAAATGAAATTCGAATTTCAATTACTAAGCTTTATAGCATGGTAATGCTTTATGCTTATTTCATCTATTTCTATTTTATATTTAAAATTTACTTTTAATTGCATATCAATAATAACATACATTAAAAAATGATTTAATATCTCCTCTACGGCCTTGAGTATAAACCCAGTCACTTAAAAAATGAAAAGTGGAAATATAAAATACATTGAAATGTTTTTTTTAATATTAACTTTAGTGAAAAAAAATTTGCTAGAAAAAAATCGGTATATCAGAAATTTTTAATTGACATGAAAATTATTTTTATCTCTTAAATAATGAAACCGATTATATGTCTTAACGTATCCCACTGGGGGAGACTTTAGATAAGAAGATGTAAAGAACCAGCTTGTCACTATACATGGTCAGCGTAATTATTATCTTCGTAAGTTATTGAAGAAAAACGTTAAAATTTTTGATTAATTTTTAATTACAATTTATCAAATATTTTAGAAAAATCCTTTTTAGTGATTACTTAATACCCAAGAAATAATTCATTTTCGCAATTTTCTTATAATATGCTAGTCTGTAAAATAAAAAGAATTAAACATGACCTAAAAGATGTAATTTAAACGATGCGTTGATGGAAATTTGAATTTTTTAAAATATCAAGGAACACTTCCATTTAATGATCATCGTATTATGTCACCTTGAAAATCTTGCTTTGGAATATAATGGTTTATGTTATATATATATATATATATATATATATATATATATATATATATATATATATATATATATATATATATATATATATATATATATATATTCTATAGGATAAATATAAGTGAACAAGTTACCTTGAAGATTTTTTTTGTAAATTACCGGGTTTTTTTAATAATTGGATATTCTCGTTATTTTGAAACCAATGGGGAATTGAATGTTGAATGAAATTTTTTAACAACTTGTTTTTTTCTTTCAATGGTCTATTACAGAAATAAATAATGATTTCTTAATATGTAGGCAAAGAATTAAAATTAAAATAATTTAAAACTTATTAAAACATTTTCATTTTTATTTCCTTTATTCAAAGAAAAAGAAAGTTTGTCGTGTTTGCCTGAATTTCATCATTTAATAACATGTCTTAAAATAGTTGAATTTCAAGCAACACTTACAAATAAATTGCATCGTGCTGCCATCTATGTAAACCTTAAGATATAATTCGCAGTCATTTCAAATACGGCTTGAGTTTACATAATCCTGCACGATTCATTCTTCTTTCCAAATAAAACTAAGCGACAAAAAAAAAAAAAAAAAAAAAAAAAAAACATTTATTTTTTACTGCCATAAAATTAAGAATTTTTTAATTCAATTATCATCCACTTTTGAAAATTTAATTTATAAAGCACTGCATGAATGTTACGAATTCTTAAACATATTTTTTTTTCTCTCAATCATTATAAGACATAGGCATACATATGTGATATTCAAATAATTAAAATACCCATTTGGTTGATACTCGTTTGGTAAATATTTAAATAGTATTTTGTCATCCAGAGTACAGCAGGATACAAAATTTCAAAAAATTGTCATATCTAGAAATTTGCCAAAATCGATTGCAAAATATTATACTAACATACATCAAACATTAGTTAATAGAAAATAAAGAATTTTTAACAGATAAAATTAATATGAAAGTGTTTTTCTTTCGAGTCTATTAAATATTTTTATATAGAGAGATTTCTTCAAAATTGTATAACTATATATATAATGATAATTATTGCAATTACTCACTGTTTCATAAAAAGTTTTTTTTTTCTGAGATTGCAGACAAGCATCTCTTTGTATTTCCTATTGGGATGTTGGTATCAATCTGGTAAATCTTCACTGATAAAGATTTTACCTGATGTCTTTTGCTTTTACCTCTTCTAAATATTATTTCATGAATAACATAGTCATTTTACTAGTTATTATCATCGACCTAGTACAAGTATGATTATATGACAATTTTTGGATATCCATCTACTCTTTCAGATATTTTCTATAAAGGATATTGGTACTGATCCTTTTTCAGAGAATATTTTCTAAGAAAAATATGAGGTTGATTTCTATCATATCTTTAATTCTGCAATTCATGAGTTTCGAGGTAATTTTCAAGCTCCATTGTGAACTTTTCAATATCTAATTCAATCGTCTAAATTTTTAATTCTGTAACTGCTGTAAACATTCATTATTAAGTTTCAGGTGCTTTCTCTATTATTCAGCATGCAGATGGGATTCAACAATTTTTGACTGATATGTAATTTCAAAGCCTTTACATTTTTTTTAATATTCCTAATTGACATGTGAACTAATAAATAATATTCAAAATTTAAATTATATAGAAGAAAATATTTAATACACAATAATTTTTAATTTTCAAGCAAGAATTTTCTGTAATGAAGAAAATTTATTAAAGAGAAAATAATTGATATGCTACAAGTAAATGCAAGTGAAAAAGTAATTAAAAGCTGTTTCGAGTCACAAAGTAATACAATATAAAGTTCTTTTTTGTGTAAGAAATGTGATTTTTATTTTAATAAATTTATACTTTTTTCTTTCCCTACGCCGAGGCAGGCACTAATAAGTTATACACGGACAATTATATATAAGTTATACATAATTGTCATTGGGCATTGGGAAAGAGTTCAATATTAAGGATGCATCATGCAAAATTCATTCACATTATTCAGTAAAACATTAATTACTCATTTTTTTACTTTTACAGTCTGCGTTACCCGGTTTTATATGTATCAAAAATGCAAAACATGAATTTTAAAGCCGCACAATTTTCAACCCACATTTCATTACAAAAAGGCGTTTTTATAATCCTCAAATCTAATTAATGCCTAATTAATTAATAAATTGATGTTCTGAATAGACAATATTTAACTTATTGATAATCTTTAATTTTTTTTGAAATTTCGAAAAAAAAATATATTGTATCAATTCTTTCAAAGAAATTACTGAAAAATAAAGATAAGGTGAAATAGAAAATCAGTTTGATGTGGGCTTTTCTGAAGTATTTTATAACACTTATGCTAATCAGGTGTTTTATGAAATTTTCAAAAGAGATACTATTAAAAAAAGAGATCTGGTGATAACCAGATATGCGGTTACTCTTATGCTAATCATTAAGATATTCCGCCGAGTATTGTAGAAGTTCTGATATTTTCCGACATGCATTCAAATTTGTTGCACTTGAAATAACACGTAAAGTTTAATGAAGGACACTTGGTAATAGGACGACAATCTTTCATGCAATTTCGGGAACCACGCTTTCTTCCATCAAGAACAGCAAAAACTTGTTTGCTTGAAATCGTGTATTTATCCTAAACGATAGATTCATAATTTTGTATGGAAATGTTCTAGACTATTTGCTTATATTACGTGCGGCATTCTCAGTTTCAAGATAAAACTGAAACACATGTAGTCCTAATTTCTTTATTTAAAATGAGATAATACGAATGTATGAAAGAGAGAAAGATACATTGTGCACTTGCCAGGATGCAATATAATGTGAATGCCAATTGGTATACATTTTATCATGTGAGAATATGATGTTTTGAAGCTCGCAATCGTGTAGCCAATGAATATTGAAGCTCGAAATCGCGTAGGCAATGAATAAAGCATAAATGGCAATTTTCTTCATCTTTTTTTAATAGTATATATTTTTTACCTGCTTTTACCGGTACTGCATTTCTATTATGTATGCTTCATTTAAAGCAGATGCGTTTTTTAAAAGTTGACCTGCCTTTACCAGTATTGCTTTATTATTAGGTATGCTTCTTGGCAGCAGATGCGTTATTAAAAGGTTGACGTAAAACTATGTACCATAGCTGTTATTTCATCTCAAAATCGGACAAGCAGCTAGAAAAATGAAAAATGAAAGTTTAAAAAAAGTTATATATATATATATATATATATATATATATATATATATATATATATATAAAGAGAGAGAGAGAGAGAGAGAGATAAATCTCGTGATTGTTTCAAACCGATTTAACTTATTAACGAGACTTAAATTAATTAAGACAAATAATGATTTAAAAAATTATAATGTTCTCACATTATAACTTGAAATTTGCGATTGTAGATTTTATTTTAATTTTTTAATGCTGTGTTTATAATATTACAGGCAGTCTCAAAATAGATTTCCTGTTGCTCCAAAACCAGATTTAGATAAAACTAAACTAATCTATATTCTTCAGCAAATAAAGATTACAAATAAAATATGAAATAAAACTATTTCATAATTTTGTGAAACTGAAATAGAATAATTTAAACATTGTTTAAAATCATTTAATTTGGTCTTTTCAAGTGGAATTTAAAACACTTCATAAATTTTTAGTAAGGAAATTTTGAAATGTAGATGTACAAATTGAAAGATGATTTGAAAGTTTTGTCTAAAATATATCAAGATGATAATTTTTTGTGCTTTATTCGAAAGAAAGAAAGAAGAAGAAATTTTTTTAGAAATTTAATCTCATTTAATTAGCAGCAATTAAATGCATACAACTTTCAATGAGCAAGAGTTTAATTTCAGTAACTAAAGCAATGAAAATTATTAATATAAAATTTATTAAACTTTTTTCGAGAGTATATGTAAAATCCTCCAAAGCATTCAGAGAAATAAATCATTATGTAATAAATTATTTACATTTTATATCACTTTAAAGAATTGATGTAATTATTTTTAATAAATTAAATTGCAAATTAATAAGTAAAATCAAACAAAATGAAACTTCTGGAAAACATAAACTTACGTAACACTGTTAATAAAAAATGATTGCATACCTTGTTTTATAGTTTTTGGATCAATTCTATGCCCTATAAAGAGTTTCAAAAAATGTGTAGCCATATATGCCTTTCTATTTACAGATAGTGTGCCTGCAAATTATCATTATCATATTAAAATGAGCGGAAATCACTTCCATATTGTTGTGTCAAAATCCCATTGCATAAGTAGAATATACAGTGAGTATGTACAAGTACCCATATACAAATATACAAGTATATATACATCATCTAAAAATTGCTCAGCTATGGATACAATGTTATTTAAGACTTTTTAAACAAACGTATAATTTTAAAATAGTAATTAAAAGCACAGTTTTTTGTCTCTCATAATTGTAAAAATGGAAGAAAAAATGCATTCCCTTAATAACCTTCTGAAGTTGGAGAAATGTTTCATTAAAACTGTTTCTCAAAATAAATATGGACACTGGAAATAGAAATGAACTCTGACATATACGATAATTTTATTTTGTGTTTATATAAAAATCCCATTTTAACGTCAGAATCCAGACTTAACATTGTTGCGTTTCAGCATTTTTTATAACATCTTATCTCGTGAAGTTAATAACTGTTTACACAGATCTTGTTTTTAAAATCATTAAGTTTTTTTCTTTTTTTTTCTGAACGTCTGTTTTGTCGACGGTTTTTAGAAGAAAACAAATTCCTAGTGACAGGTATTAAATTTCCCAACAGATTAGTTTTGTCACTTAAAATAAATCTACATCGTTTTATTTCAAGCATTTAAATCCCTTGTTTACTGTTTTCACTAAAATTAATTCTTTTTACTTTACAGTTTCCGTTTGCATTGCAATACACGTGTTGGTACATCGCAGAACCGTTTATTAATTTTTTTAAATTTTACACTTGACGAAATCGTTTGTAAAAAAAAATTGCAATGAGTTTTTGACTTAGAATTCTCAATTGAGAATTCTATTGAAAAGATGGAAGTTGTCGTTTTATTTTCATTTTCATTAAAAAAAGAATTTGCGATATTATTGATGGACATTTTTTTTCTGAAATAACTATAAAATGTGAAAGTTTATTCTTTTAAATATTTTGAAATAAAAAGACATATTCTGCAATGTTTGGATTATACAGATAATGAACAATTGGATATTAAAAAAAAATGTTTGCTGGTACGATTCTTGCCATTGTAATGAAGATACTGTTTCTATTGGTAAAATCATATTATTATCATGGATTGTGTTTTTGGATGAATCCGTTTGTACAAAAACATACTACCAGTTTTTGATTTAGAATTCTCACTTTGGAAATTCGATTGAAAGGATGGAAACTGTAGCTTTATTTTCATTTTCGTAGAAAAAGAGCTTTTACTGTTACTTGAAGCAAATTTCTTTTTTAGAGGAAGATTATTCTCTTTAGTGCCTTGAAACACGAAGACATATTCTGCAGTATTTGGAACATTCAGATCCCTATTAATTGGAAGTTAAAAGTAAATCGTTTGTTGTTACAACTCACTTCATTATAATTAAGATACTATTCATTTTGGTTAGACCATATTAAAATTGTGGATTGCGTTTCTCAATGGCATGCATTTGTCCCTTGTTAATAAACACCTTTCCCAATAAATATTTTCATTAGAATATATTTAAAGGAATTTCTTCTCTCTTCATAACATTAATCTGTGAGAATAATAGAAATGCAACTTCTGTAGACGCTCTTATGAAAAGTGTTGAAAAAGTTTTGATACTGCTGTAACTTGCAATGCATTTTAAATAGCTGCATTCTTTAAAATGACATTGCACGAATTTCCACTTAATGCAAAATGACTTCATATAATTTTCATAAATAATGTAATTTAAAATAACTGTATGATTTTATGCGAATTTTAATTTCATTTGGAAACCTTTAAGAATAATTGTAATCAAATAGTCTTGTATATAGTGTGTGTGTGTGTGTGTGTGTGTGTGTGTGTGTGTGTGTGTGTGTGTGTGTGTGTGTGTGTGTGTGCGTGCGTGTGTGTGCGTGCGTGTGTGTGTGTGTGTGTGTGTGTGTATTCATATATATATGATTGCTAAATTATGATCTTGAACTAAAGTAAACAAGCGCTAGTAAATGAAACTGAAAAAAGCAAAATAGGGTTTCTCGTCTCCCTTTAGAATGCCTTAAACAGGACGCACGTTTCAAAATACGGTCTAGTCTAATAGTAACTGTTATCATTTACACTTCCTAACTTTAAAAATATTTCAGTCAAAACTTTTTATAAATTATGTAATAAAGATAATTGTTATTGAACTGATATCTTTAACACGTTAATAAATCCCATTAAAGGACGGATGGTTTCAGCAAATGGAGGATTACAAGATCAAACTCGATTCCACCAAATCTCTGTCCTTATAGTGGCCCGGTACATTGTGTTGTTAGTGTCATGTAGAAAACTGATATGGGAGCTTCAGCTCAGGTTTCAAACTTCATTTAATCTTATTTCAAAATTACAAAGTCCGTCCGAAAATATCTCCTTCATTTTTTCTAAATAGGGTGTTGATGTAACTAAATTAATTCCATAATATGATCATAAATCCCTAATATGATAGTAAAATTAGCATATTCAAATGAATGCTAATAAAACGTCATGTTATCAGAAAGATACCCATGCGTTTTATTACTAAGTGGCTTTTACCTTGTTGTAAGATGATATTTTTTAAAAAGTAGTACTAAAATATTCTTTTATACTTGATTGAAAATAATTAATCGATTTGATATATTCTTTTTAATAAAAAAAGAAATATACTGTCTAGTTTACTTCTTTGGGTATTTTTTCCACTCAAGTAAAAAGTCATTTTTAAAAATTTTACATCTTACATGTAATAAAGTCTAAGATGAAATTATATTTTCAAGGTTTTTCATAAACTCCTATAACAGATTGAAAATTTTTGAAAAAAATTTATTTTAAGAAACGAATTTTTATGAGAGAAAATATTACGAATGTTTATTTGAATCACATTTTATAGTAACAAAGAACTTATATTGCTTAAAAATATTCTAGAAATTTTCGTTTTATGATGAAACATTTAAATATTTTAAAAGATAACACCTAACACTACTCTTTTATATTTAGTTCCTTCGAATCATATAAAAATTAAAATTTTAAACAATCAGATTAAAAGCATTTGGCTTTTTGTCGAAAATCTGAAACTGAATTTACATCTTAAAATTTATCACGAGGATAAACGAAAAAACAAACAAACAAAAAAAAGCTTAAAGGAAACGCCTAATATTTTATTCATTATTTTTTTAAAAAATAGGAAAAATTTCCATTTTTATATCTATTTGATGCATATATATTAAACGAAAGAAAGAAATATTTACATATTTATAGACATAATTTCGAACACTGAATTGAAACATTTGCTTTGCATTTTAATATTATTCCCATTTTTAATTATAAAGAAATGACAATTTAGACATGTATGTGTTCGTGTTGACACTTTACGAGATAGGCCATTTGGTCTAAAGCATTCAAATATAGTATAAATATTCTTTGGTAGGGGAGAATATGCTCCTTGGGACACATTTTTTTAAAAATTTCCAACTGATTGTAATTTATTAAAAATTTAGAACCAAATTGGCTGATTCCCATAATAACTTTCAAATTATTATGGCTAAAAATAAGTTTTTGCCTCTTAAAAAGGTTGAGATTAGCTATGAGCTATTTTAATGCAACTATTAGTAATTTTTTTAATGCAAAACAATGCCATTTAACTAGAAATGTCACCTCCTTTTAGAAACTTTCCTTTTTTTCTACTCATTAAAAATTTTCATTGCAAGATAATCTAATTAAGAAACAGTAACCACAACTAAGTAACTTAAATTAAAACTTTAGAAATAAAAGTAATTACTTCGATTTAAGTTTATAAAAAACATTGTTTCTTTCTAATTTCACAGATGGTTGAAATTGTTACCAACGTTAATTAGTTCATCAGAAATTAATTGAGATTGCGGTCTGTTGTATTCTTTATTTTGAAGATCTCTTAATCATATAAACGCTACTTAGCCAATTTTATAACGATTGAATAAACGCAAATTTAAATTCTAAATAAAGATTTGATATCACTATTTAAAGCATATTCAAATGAGGGATAAATTAATAGAATATAAAAAATAAAAGAAACAATTTTGTAAAGAAAACTAATCTAAGTCTTTCTTTCTTTAATAATTTTTGTGATTATTTTCATTTAAAATCGTTTTAACTTTTCTGAAAAGCAATACATTTTTCATGTCTACTCTTTCTTTTTTAAAAGAATGTTGAATTAAAATTATTTAAAATGTTTGCGAGAAAATAATTCTTTGTTATAACTACATAATTTATTTTATTCTGCTTTAAATCTTTCAGACAAATTGTTTTTTTTTGTTTTTTACTGAAATTTTATTTTGTGTTACACTTAAACAAAAAAATGCCTTCCAACTTTTATTGAAACACCAGAATCACAGGGAAAAAAGGCAAAAAGTTTAGTTTATTGATAAGAAGAAAAGAAATCACAATCTAAGGTACGAAAACATTAATTTTTTTAACCGTATTCATTCCAACTTTTATTGAAACACCAGAAGAAAAGAAATCACAATCTAAGGTATGAAAAACATTAATTTTTTTACCATATTGTTTAAAAAATGCTGAAAACAAACAGTATGGAATTCTTTATTTGAGGTACCTGGAGTAATTATGTTGTCAATTCTGTTGACAATGAAAATAAAGGATCTTTTGTTCCACCGAAATGCATTTTTGAGTTGTAATCAATGAAACAAATATCTCAAAGAATACTAAAGATGTTAGTTTTCTACTACATAAACTATGCAATAATTAATTACATAATATTCCTCTTTTAGTATTTTGGTGTTTGTTAGAGCTCTTATAGAAAGCTCTGTGACGGATTTCTAATGAATGTCAATGGTGCTTTGAAGAGTTTTAGTTCTT